>NC_026003.2:296579-361579 GCF_000442705.2 Elaeis guineensis
GATCAGATCGAAGAGTTTTAATACTCTTTTCAGTTTATTTTTTACTTCACTTCGGAATCGTTTGAACATTTCAAATGAATCCGACTTATGTTTCATCAGATAGACATATCCATATCGGGATAGGTCATCCGTGAAAGTTATGAAGTAGAAATATCCACCTCTAGCACTGGTGCTCATGGGCCCGCATACATCAGTATGTACTAGGCCCAAGAGCTCAGTAGCTCTCTCACCTTTTTCAGTAAAAGGTGACTTGGTCATTTTACCAAGAAGACAGGACTCACAGGTTGGAAGTGATTCACAATCACTGACTTCGAGGATTCCCTCTTGAGTCAACCTGTTTATTCTGTTCTTGTTTATATGACCTAGGCTACAGTGCCATAAGTAGATATCTGACACACTATCTAATCTAGGGGCTTGCCAGTTGAATAGACTACATTAACAGGTTGTGATAACATATACACACCATTGTTCAAATATCCACAAAAAATAGTAACACCATTCTCAATGATATTACAAATTTGTTTCTTTATTGAAATTTCATAATCATTTTTGGCCAGAAGCCTACAGAAATGACATTTAAAAAGAAACTGGGACAGAAATGACAATCATTAAGAACAACGATATGAGATTCAAATACAAGTTTCAAGATTCCTAATGCTAGAACTGGAACTGATCTTCCATCTCCAACGTTCAGGAACCTCTCACCTTGCTCGAATCTCCTACTGACCTGCAACCCTACAATGAATTGTAAATATGCTAAGGGCTACCGGTATCCAATACCCAGTTAGTTATATCACAAATAGAGAAATTGCAAGGAGTTATCATATAAATACTTTGCCCAGCAACAACTTGCTGCTTTCTCTGCCTGTTCGGGTCTAGGGAGGCAATGTACTGGGGACAGTTCCTCTTCTAGTGCCCCCGCTTCTTGCAAAAAAAGCATTCAGCTTGACTCTTATCGGGTTTGATCTTTTTGGTCTGACACTGCACAGATGTCCCAGCCTGAACTTGCACCTTCTTCACTTTCTTCTTCTTGTTCTTCTTCCCTTTCTTAAAAGGTCGAGAACCAGAAGACGAACCTCCCACTAAGTTCACCGACTCCTTATGGAGTTGGTGATCTTTCTCAAAGTTCTGAAGTAACCCCAGTAATCCGTGGTAGTTTACTTCAGGCTTTGTCATTCTATAATGAGTGAGGAATGGGAGATAAGACTTGGGCAGTGAGTTCAGTATTGCATCTTTTCCAAGCTGCTCATGCAAGGAAAGTCGAGCTTGCTCAATCGTTCCATCAGCTCGATCATGTACAATACATGATCAGTGACAGAGGCACCATCCCGCATTTTGGCGTTGAAGATGGCACAACTAGTCTTGTGCCTCTCCACGTCATCGGGTGTGCCAAAGGCATCCTCCAACACTTGAAGCATGTCCTTTGGCTGAGCCATCTCGAATCTGTGACTGAACTTGTCGCTCATAGCAGCCAGCATGATACAGCGCACCGTGGTCCGGTCACTGAGCCACTTCTGGTAAGTGTCTCTGACTGTTCCACGTGCATTGACAGCTGGCTCCTCAGGTGCAGGATCCATTATCACATATAGGATCCGTTCATGCTCCAGGACTATCTTCAACTTTCGGTACCAGCTACCGAAATTGGGTCCCACCAACTTATCATTGTCCAACAATGATCGGAGCGATAGGGAAGTGGTCATATCTGCACAAAAGAGAACCATAACCTAATTAGTAATTGATTCATTAAACCTAAAGATTTGGACTTTAATCAAAAGGTTTCTCCCACTATTTTATTCGAATTGGTAGCCTCTACCTCCAATTCGAGGAATTACCCTAATTCTTTAGCGGGTACTAGAATCCACTTAGACTGCACACAAGCCCAACTTTGGTTGGCCAACCCATGTACATCTAAGGGTAGGTTCATAACCAATTGTTTCTCTAAATAATTTCTAGTAATTTTAATTTTGCCCCAGAAACCTAATCAGTAGGCTTTGGCCTCCACTGTAAGGATCCAGTTAGGTCCAACCATTAACATGATCATACTTGGTGTATCTAACCAACGAATGATTAAGCCCAACTTTGGTTGGCTCACCTAACCACCATTAGAGAGACACTTTCAAATCATCATATGATGAGTGATAATTCCATTAGTCAACAAGCACCAGGCCTTTGGGTCTGCAATGATTATTGAGTTAATGGACTCATTATCAAACACCTTAATGGGAGGCTATGACTCAGTTATCTCTATAACTTTATCATTTTAAGGACCAAATAATTTTAGAGGATTTAAATAATATAGAGGATGAAGTCAGATGAACCAGCTTATCATGATCCTCCCACTGGCTTCACCAAGTCAGCTTAAGGGAGACCAGGGCTGGTCTAGGAGCACCTAAATCAGTCACACTGATTTACCTAGCTGACATGGGTCAGCTCGAATAGTCAAGTGATCCGATTAAAACATAATTTCACCAAGAGGCCAGGTAAGTTCGATCAGTGGGAGGGTCTGCCAAAGCTTGCCTTAGACACCATCAAAAATGGCCAGGTAAGCGGGCTCCCAATTAAAAACCACCGGTCTGGTTTACCTTAGACACCAACTGGTTTAATTAGTTTCGATTAGATCAACCTAACAGTTCGTGCTAGACCGCTTAGCCAAGAATCAAGTCCATTTGGTTCTCGTTAAAGACATGGACTTGACCAACTACAACTATTGTAATTGATCTAGAGAATCCTTGACCTAATCTAAGACAACAATTGATTAGATTTAGTCAATTCTCTAATTAAGTCCATCTTTAATCTAACCATAGGTCTAACCCAATTAATGGACCTAATTCCACTAACCCATTAACCCAATGTGTTATGATTTGTGTCTTAGGTTCTTCAATTCACAATCCTAGAACCTAATCAAACAACTTCTTAATTCTTAATTAAGTTTTGGGCTGAGGATTGGGTTCGGCTTTTCAAAAAATAATTTTCATATTTGTAAAATAATTTTATAATATGATTCTACCAACATATTGCATGTTTGATTCATAATCAAGATGCAAGTGAAATAAATATGAAACTACTTTAGATCTAATCTAAACAGGTTCATATAATTGAAACAATTTCAACTTTAAATAATTTCTTTGCACAAAAATTATTAACAAAGAGATTTTATTTCAGATTTAAACATCTTTTAAATCTAATAAATCATAAATTTAATCTAGATCATATCTAATAAATTTATGATTAAAGATAGATCTACACAAACTAGGACAACCTTTGCACTGTAAGGGGTAAACCTTACAGCAGGACAACCTTGCAGTTTGTGATTGATCTAAAATTTTAATTTCAGATTTAATAATCAGATTATAAATTAGATCTAATCTAAAAATAATCTAAGCATGTATAAATAATCATGTAATAAAGAACCTTGCTCTGATATCAATTGTAGGAACCAGATCTAGGGTTTCAGGGTTAGATCTTGAAACTTTTTCAAGATCATACAGCGGAAGACTAAAATAAATCAAAATTTATTTTTTAAAATTAAAAAATTCTTAGATCTAAGATCCTATTACATGATTATTACATAGCATTAAATCAAAAATTAAAATATATATAAATATAGTATGAACTACATGTTGATCATATCAACATGTTTCTATACTAGCTACATCTAATGTATGTATTAAACAATAGATCATATCTATTACCTTGCAAGTTAGATGTTCTAACCTTATTGATCTGGGCTTGAGGATGATGTTGCAAGCCGCACACGCGTCCGGCCTCTAGGAGTCGTCCACACGAGCCCACGAATCTCGATTAGAAGTCCTGCTTCAGGAAATCAGCACAGTATGCTAGTACTGCGCTGATCCTTCTTTGATGGTTGATCAGGTGCCTCCTTCTTCTTGATTTGGACTCTTCCAAAGATGCAAAGTAGAAGGAGGAGTTTCAGATCTGAGACACTCTCAGGAAACTCAAGATGGAGGGAGGAAAGATATGAAAATAAAAACCCTAGAAGAAGACCCTCTTCTTCTTCACATTTTTCTCTCTAGACACCCAAACTTGCATCTTTTATATCTCCACGACCCAAAGGTATTTCTCTCTAATTTTTGGATGACACAAAGGTCTCTCAAATATCTAACTTCTTCTAAAATTTCATGAAGAAACTCATCTTATATAGAGAGATATGATAGAGTCCTTGTCTAGGTCAAACACCTAGTCAAGGCTTATCCAAACATGGCAAGTTAAGGGACGCCCAACTCTTGAGCACCTCCTTCATATTTTCATATATGGATTAATAGAAAAGGGTTCATAATGTATACCCTAAAATCCATAAAAATTTCAAAAAAAATTTGGATAAATTCGGTGCAAAATTGAAAGAGTTTTGGATTTCTAAAACTCTATCTCATAGAATTCGAAATCCAAACTTATTCCTTTTAGATTTGATCCAAACCACCTTCCATGTAAGAAAGAAGAGAGGAGACTTTTTGTGAATGTGGGAGAGATCTGAGAGAGGGCTTTTGTCGCACAAAATAAGTGGAGATTGGCGTTGAATAAGAGAGAGGGCGTGGAGAAGGCTTATGTGGCGCAAGGTGGAATCCTAGTCTTACTAGGATTCTGTCTTATGACTTGTTTTAATTTGGTTTTCCAAACCAAATCAAATCAAAATTAGATCAACCCAATTAAAATAGGTCTTAACCCAATTAAGAACCTAATTTAATCAGATTAAATTTGATTTAAATTTGATTTAATTTTCTAATCAAATTAGAAATTAGATTGACCCAAGTCCTAGTTGAACTAGGACTAGTTTTTTCTTGCACTTGGCTTATCCAATAAACCAATTGGACTTGATCCAATCAAGCCAAAAATAAATCTAATTAAATTATATTTAATTAGACTTAATCTCAGCCCATTGACTTAATCAAATTAAGCCAATTAGCAATCGAATTGCTAATCGATCCTCCTGCAACACTTGCACTGGGTTAAATGTCAATCGTATTGATCATTTAACCCTAGAACGATTCTTAATCGTTGATCAACCATCTGATCGGATCATGAACTCTAATGTGTGTGACCTCATAGGTCCGAACCTAAACTGGTAGCATAGGAATAAATTCTATACCAATCGAAGTGACCATCTAGCAATGGTACCCGACGACCGGATAGGTCGAATGTGTAGAACAACATCCTTAGAACCCATTCGGATATAGTTTTCATATAATTCATCTCCTTGACCAAAATGATCATAGGACACCCCAGAGTTTAACTGTCAACTCTGATCAGGTTGTCCACATTGTATTTCAAAATATCAAATCCATCTGATGGATTACCCTGGCCAAGGTTTTGCTAAATTGAAATACAGCGACTCATTCTTCTCCAACTCTTGGAGTGGTCAATCCCATTTCGATCACACTCTGACTTCACAAGTACTTGATTGTGCCCAGAAGCCTTCCATCCCTGAATTAGAAATTCAGTTAGTCCAGTACCAAAGCACAGTGAGTTGCTTGCAAGTCACTGAGGCGATCTCAGGTCTAAGGGATACTTATACCTATATCCCATCAGAGATATTCTCGATAGTAGAATACTCTGGAGTTGGTCACGTTCAATGATGATGTACCCTTACATCTCACCTGTATGCCATACCAGTGTCTCCACACTCCTTGGTTAAGAGGACAACCAACCCATATGGCCTACAGCGACCTATGCTCGATAGAAGCTGTCGTCCTTATTAACAGCCTATCATTTGGTCGTGAACAGTTTTAAGGACTAATCGATAAATCCTCTCTTTATCGAACTTAAATAGTCCTAAGGACTTCATCATAACAACGGAGTTCATTAGAAGATGAAAGCTTATGATGAAAATGTCAAATATATTTTATTTATTAACAAATCAATTACAATACTTGGTTGCTCAACCGTCAATAGCTTGACGATTGACTTTTTGGGACACATTTTCCAACACAAATAACTAACCATCCAACTCATCAGTAGCCAAACATCCATAGGTCTCCTTCATGACTCCAATATGCCCACATGTATAATATATTTCAGGAAGTTCTTCATATATATACAAATTGTTACGAAAGATAAACATCATGCACCCGAACCCTAACCCCTGCACATATAGTCTTATTAAGGTCTATAAACACACAAACACGGGCATATCTCATTCTAATAGAATTAATAGTCCAATCATCCAAAAATAAAGGTTCTCTTGCCTTTGCTACAATCTTCTTAACTTTTTCAGACTCCCATAAATCCAATAGGAGATTAGGAGACAAACCAAGACTTTAGCCTAACTAACAGTATCCCGACTGGGCCTGAAACTCTGCAGCCATAGCTCAAGAGCAAGCAATTGCCCGGCCAAAGACCACGGACCTCTTTCAAGGATCTAAGTCTGGGCTTCCTTAGAAGAATACTAAAATAACAACAATCCCTCAAAGAGGGCAGAAATATGGAGATTGCCTTCCAATTTTCAGAGCACTCTCATCTCTTTTTCAACAAAATCCAATGAAAAATTCCAACGAAGAAATTTACCAATTAGTGCATACCTCCATTGATTCATGGATTGTTAAATATCAGTCTTTGAAAACACCATGATATCTATAAATCTTTGCTCCAACAAAGCTATTTCAGCATCAGAAGTAGCAAAAGATTCCCACCAATACCAATGTGGATCCTATACAACTTGAGCTCATGATCAAGTATCTTCTGTAGGACAACCTTCCATCAGGCTAGAAGAACTCCAAGGAGGTAAAGTAGCTGCCATCTCTCTCTTCACTCTACCATCCTTCGAGTATCTTTTTTTTTACAAAAGAAGGACTTCCTTAAGACAAAATCACCAATGCATCCGGACCGCCCAAAACCCCCAAAAGAAGGCCAATCAAGAAAGCCCTCTCCTCACCGGCCAGAATACTCTCTTATGCCTGCAATTTCCCCTTAGGATTAGGGGAAACCCTAGCTTGGCCATCCCTTTTTCATGTCGCCAGAGCTCTATTCGAGGACATGATGGTCTTTTTGTAATTTTTTTTTTTGACCCTAGATGATTTGAAGTGCATACTCCAACAATAGAAATCTATATCAGAACCATGGCGTGATAAAATCACGGCATCTTTGAGAACGCCAACATCAACTGAGAGGTCGTTTTTCAATCCCTACTGAACAACATGAAATTGTAACATTTGCAAAGTAAACAGACTAGCAAATGGAAGTTGGCAACTAACATGCTGTGGAATGGTCATACTTTTCCAAACATTTTGATTGAGTATATAACCTCACATGGTTGGGAATACTCTTTCAGATTTGGATGAAAAACTTGGCAGTAAGCAAAGTTTATTGATGTTAACACCTTCTCCAGTACAACACTTTATTAAAGAAGATATCTGTAAGGTGCATGCGGAGTAGTAGAAGAGTAAAGAATTCTCAGCGACTTTGCTCCCTCCACTGCGGAGTCTGCAATCACGGAATGGACCGAGGTGATCCATTACCCTTACTTTGATCAGAAATAGAGAATAGAGATCAAATTATCATCACTTCATCCTCCAAACGGCCCTTTGTTACTACTGGAATCGCATTCCTCGAAGAATTGCAAAACAGACAGCAATCCGACATAATTCTTCCAATGACGCTCCCCTCCTCAACCTTCATTCTCTTGCTCTGCCGGTTCCATAGGTGCAAAGCAAAACTCTCTCCATGAATCCATTTGTGCTTTGCCACCACCCACTTGAAATGGCTCCCATCTCTGGGTCCCCGAAACAGGCCCCTTATCCTGCTCCAATCCACCGGATAGAATGCCGCAGGTGGTAATATTCTAAATTCAAAGCCAGGCCTCCCTGCCACCCTCGCAACCACCCTCGAAACGAGGTAAGGTCCATTGTGACCCCACTTGCTCCCATCGAAGGTCCTCGCGAACTCCTCGATGAACTCATAAACAAGCGGATGCTTCTCATCAAATACCATTACAGCATTGTTCAACCGGCTCCAGTTCCCGGTCTCGGCATCGGCAGTCTGTGCGCCAATGGCATTTCTCAGACCGTCGAAGCTTCTCACAACTATGACATCAGTGTCAATGTAGACTCCTCCATACTTGTACAAGATTGCAAGCCGGAGCAAGTTGGAGAGATTCTGGCCTAGGGAGACCTCTCCGGGATCGATTTCCCCTCTCAAGAGCCGATTGAACCAACGCTCGGCAGGCGTGTTCTTGAAGAGGTAGCCCAAGTCTGGCGACACGGCGACCACCTGAAAGGCCCTCTCGGTGAAGGGTCTCAACAATTTCTCGCCTCTCCCCGAGTCCATAGTGTTGGAAACAATGAGCAAGCAGGCATTTTGATGGGATTTGAACAAGCTCTCAACTGCAAACAACTCCCTGGGGCCGAAAGCTACGGAGGAGATCCAAGTCATGAAGAAACGATGCTTGCAAGGAGAATTTGGGGAATTGGAGCGGTACCCATGAAAAAACTCCGCAACTCTTGCGGCGAACAGACTTGACCGAGCACTGGGGCGAAGGAACCTGAGAAAAAGCTTGCTCCTTTTCGACCACTTCGGCTTCCTGGAAGGCAGAGAGAAGTTGGACTGGATGATCGTTGGATGATGCCCACCGTTGGAATCCGGCAAAAGGAGGGAACTTTGGAGGGATTTGGGCTTGGGGAGTCCGGTTTCTTCCCTCGGGGTGGGCAAAGAAGAGAACTTTGGGATCGTATCCCGCGGAGGGGTTAAAGGAGGGCCATTATCAGGGAAAAGGTGAGAACTTGGATCAGTTTCGGGCTTGGGGATCGGAATTTCTTCATTCAGAACGTCCAAAGAAGCGGTCTTTGGATTCGGGTCAAGCGCAGGAGTGGATGGAGGGCCGTCATCCCGCAAAAGGTGAGAACTGTGGAGGCATCCGGGCGTGGGGATAGGTGTTTCTTCACTCAAAACAAGCAAAGAAGATGTCTTTGGGATGGGGTCACGCAGAGGAGTGAAAGGAGGGTCGTTGGAGAGGCAGAGGAGGCCGAGGCCTAGGCCATTGCAGGCGAGGAGGAAGAGGAGAAGGGAGAGGGCGACGAGGGAAGTGCGGAGCAGGAGCAGAAGGAAGGAAAACGGCCGCCTGGGCGTCGGCATTGGACAACTGGAAAGAATAAGGCCAGCCACGGCCAAAGCCAGGTGTTGAGTCCTCTATTTGGCTTGGGGGAAAAAAAATTCCTCCTTGGACAGAAAGGAGCGAAACAGGGGAGATTCAAAGTCTTCTTAATGGCCCTTGTCAAAAGAAGTCTTATTAATGGCGGAAAAAAGGATAATATTTATTCGGAGGAAAATCTTTCTAAAAAATGGAAGGAAAAAACGCGAGAAGGATAGAGAGAGAAACAGAGTCGCTTACTCGCTTTTGTCTCTCGGCTTGGCTGGAGAATGGCTTATTGGCTTTGGGGTTTGGAATTATAAGGCAGGGATTTGTTTTTTTTACTGTAGTGCTGATTATCACGTTCATTATTATAAACAGATGAAGAGAGAGATCTCCAACAGAAATGATTGAGATGCAAGTAAATTGCTTGAGGAGGACAGCGCAATTTGTTCAAAATTCCCGTGCATGACAGAGTTTATCAGGTTAAAAATTAATATGATTTTAAATGAGATTCTTTTTCCATTTTAAAGTAACCATCCTATTGATTTGGGAGGAGGTCTTGGTGATTAAGAATAAAACCATAGTGAGTTTTTTAATATTTATGTGGGTTTATTAATATATCCGTTAGGTGCATGGCATGTTCCGATACATCAATAGAGATTCTTGTCTTGCCTTGAGCCGCTTGGATAGGACATGGATGATTAAGATTAGATTTACAACATACATTTGTTCCGAGTTCTACTAATGGATATCCTTTTTATTTTCAAATAATATTAATATTGTCGGATATCAAACAATTCTTATTCATCAAACTCTCTATGCTTCATATGACATCTAATTTTCTTTATATAAGTCACATAAGATCTTCATTTTCTAATACTAACCATATCAAATCTCACTAAACTAAGTCTTAAGTTTTCAACTGCTATTATGCTTAAAAAGAATTATGGTTATACAATGGTCTCTAGTGTTTTTCTTTGAGAGGGCGTCAAGGGGGTGTCAACTCGTTGAGATAAAGCTTGTTGACAATTTTATATAATTTTATAAAAATAAATTTAAAAAAAAAAATTGTGCAAGAAAGTAGTAATGTAAAAAAAATGCATTATTAATGAATAACAAGGCAATCATCTTTATGAAAAACAAGACAAAGGCTTCTCCAAGAACGTCGACGTAGAGGCTCGTACTTCGGCTTTTAACTAACATATGATAACTGTCATAGGTGGCAAGTTGTATCTATCTAGCACATATAAACTAGACTGGATTACCATGAATATAATTTTTCCTTAGGTTTTTCTATGGTGCTCCTTCAATGGAGTATAATATTTTTTTTCTCTTAAATTAACCATTTTTGATGAATTAAAGGGCCCAGGTCCTACAGATAATAGCTAGTTTCAACTTCAAGCATGAATAGTGTTGGTACAACTAAGTGGCTTCTGGACATGTGGTAACATCAAAAAAGATTATCTAAAAAGGTTGTATTCATCCAGTTAACTTTTGGGTCAAATCGATAAAATGTTGATCTTGTTTGGCCCTTAGTTTGATTTTTATAAATTTGAACTCATCCGGATTAACTCTCAACAGAACATTGTGGCTAGCTCAACTTGATGCTGATTTACCATAGGGACATCGGTTCTTGACTGATGTAACTAGAATCAGATATATTAAATTGATTATTATCCAGCTTTGTTACAACTATTTTTCAGCTATGCTACAGCTACTATCCACGTAGGATAAATAATCCATAATCTCTATACAGTTGATTATTCTGTTATAACAAACTAACGACCCAACAGACCTTTAACAGCCTAATAAATTTTTCCAATGGCCTAATGGTCCAACCAAACCCCTCTATATAAAGAGGGACAAGATGCTCTCTGGAAGGTAAGTCATAACTCATAGAGCTTAGACTTTGCTGAATTTTTTTTCTCCTGCTGAAGGAAATTCGAATTCTCACTCTTTCTACTCTAAATTATTCTTTCAACTTTGCAATTCTCCATTTTTTATTATTTATTCTCAAGGCCCCAAACTGACTTATACATCTCGAAGGATCCTAAATCGGAGGGTATTTCATGATTTTAAGACTTTTATTGCAAGTCCTTTCATGGTCTTCATCGACTTGGCCCTTATCAGCTCTCCAGCTTGATCTATGATCGATCTTGCTATCTTTCCTCTAAAGCCTTGCAGCAATAGATTGGCATTAGAGAAAGAAAATTCAAAATTTTTTTATAGAATTGGTAAATAGGAAAGCACAGAATCATCCCCTATCTACACCATCTTCTCCAGGAGATGCATCAGAGACTACTCAACCTCCAGTTGTAGTTGATTCACAATAACTTAATCTTCTGGTTCAATAGGTTCAAACTCTTACTACTGTAGTATAACAGCTCCAAAGTACCACAGACCAATAACAACAAGAAGCAGCTCCTCAAGAAGCTCAATCTCAGTATATCCAACGATCGATTCATCAAGATCTTCATCATGATCATTACTTTATACATACTAATAAGACTTTTTGAAGGAGAATCTACTCTATATAGTAGAAAACCACACTGGAAAGAAGGTCTTAAATAAAAGATTCAAGATCTTAAAAAGAAACTGATGGAAGTACAACTTGGAAGCCACTCCCAAAATGGAAGAGATTTCAATTTGTGATCTCCTTTTTTCCATAAAGTCTTGAATGAGCTGGTTCCTTCCCAGTTCAAGATGCCAATGGTAGAATTGTTTGATGGTTTCACTAATCCTCTAGATCATCTTGAAAGCTTTTGAGCTATAATGAGGCTGTAAGGAGCATCTGATGCCTTACTTTGTGTTATCTTCCCTATCACTCTCAAAAAATCTATAAGGATCTAATTTTTTGAACTTCAACCAGGGTCTATTTTCTCTTTTGAACAACTGGCTAGGCTGTTTGTTACTTATTTTGATAATAATCAGCTTCATCTAAATAATACAAATAATCTCTTTACTATTAATTAGCAGGAAGGTGAATCTCTTTGAGAATATGCGATGCGCTTTAATGCCACTACACTAGAAGTGAAAAATTTTAATAAGTCCATTGTTATGGCTACTTTAAAGAAAGGACTCCGAAGCAATCACTTGATTTCTCTCTTAATAAAAATTATCCAAACAACTACAAGCAAATGCTGGTTCGAGTTCGAAAATATGGTTAAGCTGAGGAAGAAGAAAGCATACTTCGATAGGTGAAAAAAGAAAAGAATGAGAAAAAATAGCCCCAAGAAGAGGACCATGGAGATCGGTTAAGGAATAGTTCTGACCGACCTCAGAAGAATCTGAGGTCAAGAAGTCCACCTCGACATCTTGATAACTATACTCTTTTATCTGCTCTGTGAGCTCAGATTCTGATGGAAATCTAGAACCAAGGATATCTTCATCAGCCCAACCCTGTGAAGGCTCCATCGATGAAGAGAGATAAAAAAAAAGTACTATCATTTCCACAGAGATTATAACCATGATATTGAAGAATTTCAGCAGCTTAAGGATGAAATTGAAGTTCTGATTCATCGAGATCATCTCGATAAGTATGTCCGAGATTGAACAAGCCAAGTTCTTAAACCACATCAAAAGCCTGATGATGATGCGGAACACAATCGGCCTACTGCTGGAGTCATTAACATGATCTTCGATCTTGGGGGACTTTGCGGGGTAGCTAATAGTCTTTCCCTAAAGAGGCTGTGTACTGACAGTATGATTTTATTTTCTGACAAAGATGTTCAAGGAATTCAAACTCTTCGTAATAATGCTATTGTTGTCTCTATGATAATAGTAAAATATGATATAAAAAAATATTAATGGATAATAAAAGCTTTGCTGACATATTATTCTATGATGCATTCTAAAAAATGAATATGATAGATCAGTTAAAATGGGTTGCACTTTGCTGGTTAGTTTTTTGAAGATCTTCTAGCTGTGGAGGAAGAAATCACTCTGCATGTTATTATAGGAAAAGAACCACAACAGTCGACTATACAACTCACTTTTTTGGTTATCAAAATATCATTGGCTTACAATATCATTCTTGACTGATTTGGACTCAATAATCTTAAAGCAATGGTCTCCACTTATTGTCTATTAGTTTGATTTCTAACAAAAGATGGAGTTAGAGAAATGCAAGAAGATCAAATACTTGATAAGTAATGCTTCTTGATAGCTATAAAGATGAAAAAACTAGTAGAAGTCTTATCAATTGAAGTACCTGATTAGAAGGATAATCCTGAGATTAGTAAAAATCGAGGTGAACTAGTTGAACAATTTATCATTATTCCATTGGGTGAAGATCCAGAGAAACATGTTCAGGTCGGATCTTAGTTAAAGCCTGATTTAAAAGAGAAGCTGATATCCTTTCTCAGAGCAAATGCTGATGTCTTCATCTGGTTGGCTTCAAACATGCTAGAAATTTCTACTGATGTCATATGCATAAGCTAAATATTGATTCGAAGCATTGTCCCGTGCAACAAAAGAAAAAGAGTTCTGCTCCAAAAAGACAAGAGGCTGTAGATGAAGAAGTCAATAAGCTTTTGAAGACTGATTTCATTAGAAAAGCTCAGTATCCAAAGTAGATTGTAAATGTTGTAATGGTCAAAAAAGCAAATGGCAAATGACAAATGGAGGATCTGTATTGATTATACCGACCTCAATAAAGCTTGTCTCAATGATAGCTTTCTTCTTTCGAGAATTTATCATCTTGCTGATGCCACTTCAGGACACAGACTGTTAAGTTTTATGGATATTTTTTCTAGCTACAATCAGATCAAAATGATGTTCGAAGATAAAGAATTATAGCCTTTGTCACTGAAAGAGATTTGTATTGTTATAAAATGATGTCTTTTAGTCTTAAAAATATAGGTGCTATATATCAATGCTTAGTCAATAAGATCTTCAAGTAACAAATAGATTGTAATATGGAGGTCTATGTTGATGATATATTGGTAAAAAGTACTGAAGCAGATTGGCATATAACCGATCTTAAAGAAGCCTTTGGAGAACTTAACAAATATCAAATGAAGCTCAATCCCAATAAATATGCTTTTAGAGTGACGTCAGAAAAAATTTTAGATCTTCTTATAACTCAAAGAGGAATAGAAGCTAATCTCCAAAAAATTCAAGCACTACTCAAAATAAAGCATCCAAGTACAATAAAGGAGGTACAATGACTCACAGGACGGATTGCATCGCTCAATCGATTTATCTCCAGATAGGTTAAGAAGTGTCTTTCTTTTTTTAAAATTCTGAAATAGATCAAAGATTTTAATTGATCAAAAATATGCTGAATTACCTTCGACAACCTTAAAAAATACTTTGGATCACCTCCACTATTATCAAAATCAATTGAAGGTAAGGAATTATTTATATATTTATCTATCTCAGCTAATGCTGTTAGCTCAGTTTTAGTTCGAGATGATATAGAAACACAAAAGCCAATTTATTACATCAGTAAGTTGTTAAGGGATGCTGAAACCCAATATATTAGAATAGAGAAAATGATATATGCACTTATTACATCTGCAAGATGAATTCATCCTTATTTTCAAGCTCATACTATTGTTGTCTTAACTGACCAATCTTTGAAGTCAGTCCTATAATGACTTGATACTTTAGGTCAGATAGCCAAGTGGACTATTGAGTTTAGTGAATTCGATATTCATTACCTACCTCGATCTTCGTTGAAAGCTCAAGTTTTAACTGACTTTATTATGGAATGTTCCGTTCCTGATGAAGAGTTGACCTCAAAAAGCCTAAAAGAAATTGTTGAAGATTCTAATTGGATATTACATGTTGATGGAGCCTCAAACTTAAACAAAAGTATAGCTAGTTTAATTTTAACCAGTCCAGAAGGGGTTGTTATTGAACATGCTCAGAGATTCAACTTCAACACCTCAAATAATAAGATGAAATATGAAACACTTATTGCTGGACTCAAAATGGTGAAAGAACTCAGAGTCAAAAGACATGAAGTCTTCACCGACTTTCAACTTATCGTTAGATAGGTATGAGGTCAATTCAAAGCTAAAGATCTTATAATGTCTCAATATTTACATAATATGAAAGAATTATCTAAAAAAATGAAGATTTGAAAGTTACACAAATTTTAAGATCGAAAAATACTTGAGCTGATGCTCTCTCGCATCTTGCCACATTGAATTTTTTTGAACTGAATCAAAAAATTCTTATTGATATTTTTGAAAGACCCTATATAGAAGCTTTACCAATTGCCCAAATCGATCATGAAGAATGTTGGATTGATCCATTGGTGGATTACTGCTAAAAGAGTCTTACTAACCGATTCTATTGAAGCCAGGTGTTGCCCAGCTATACAACTCTAGAATGGGGGGAGGGGATGAATTAGGTTATTAAAACTTTTAACTATGGAGTGTAGTAAATAAATATTATACTAAAAATAGGTGAAGTAAATGAGGATGCACACATACAAATATAACAAATTTATAGTAGTTCGGTGCACTTCAAATACCTACGTCCACTCCCCAAGCAATCTCTTAGAAATTTCACTATAGTCAACTTGATTATAGTGTGTTTGTTTTGCTCAGAGTCACAAATAAATTTAATTGATTTTAGCTTATGTCAACCCATCAAAATTTTTATTCAGGATTTGGATCAACCCTACCCTTCAAGTTTAAGCCCCACTGAAACTTGTTACAGAAATTTTAGAACAGAAAATAAAACAACAAATAAAAATCCTTTGAAATAATAAAAAAAAATAAAAACCCTTTGAATGGTTGATTTGTTATCATTGAAGCTCACTTGAAGAAGCCTTAAATGCTAGCAGTGAATGCACTTAAGCTTCTTTTTGATTGCACTTTGAAAAAGTCAAGAGAAATTTGATTGGAGGTAGATGAACTCTCTTGAAAGCTAATGAATGCTCAAAGTGCTCTTTCTCACTTCAATAATTTTTTTTTTCTTATTTTTTTAAGTCTTATTGATTCTCTCTAAGTTCAAATTCATTTGAACTCAAAAGTAGCCATTTTTTATCATTGGAGATGGAAAATAGCCATTGAAAATAACTTTGGATGAAACTAGGCTTGCTGCAGAACTAGCTATTATGCCTGTCAAAAGCATTCAAGTCGGCTTAAAATGGTTTCGAGTTGGCTTGGTTTGGACTCGAGTTGGCTCCATTGCTTTTCGAGTCTACTCAATTTTGTTTCTCAAAAATTTTGACGTTGTGTTCCTTTGAGTGAGTTGGCTTCAATTTGGATCGAGTTGGCTCAGTTCTCAGTAATCCAAATTTCAACCTTCTATCCTTCTAAGAGAGTTGACTCAAATTCAATCTGAGTCAGCTTGACTTCATACCAAGCCAAATTCGAGTCGGCTCGACTTCATGCCAAGCTAAAGTTCTAGTCCATGTTCATGCTAGAGTCGGCTCGGTTCAAAGAGAAATCGACGACAAATCTTCCATAAGATTTTTCTTAAACAGTTTGTCTTCAAAATTGATTTTTTTTTATTCAATTGATCTTCAAACATTATTTTAACATTTTCAATAGTGTTTTCTTATGTTTTCTTATACAAAAATATTCTTTGAAACACTTGAGAGAGATTAGTATAATTTTATGCTCTAATATTTTATAATCATCAAAATCATTCATGGGATCAACAATCTTCTTCTTTTTGATGATAACAAAATATTGAGCATATAGTTGTGTATATATAAAAAATTTCTTAATGTAAAATGATGTAAAGTATCCAGAATAAATGATATCAAGAGTATACTAATATTATGGACATTTGCATTTCAATATTCATTTTATGCATAAGTGCTTACTGATTTGAAATAGTTGTACGGGAGAATTTCATCTTCATAAATCCTAATTGCATAAAATTTTCAAGAGACATCAAGATATTAAGATGTTAAAATTGAAGCTCCCCCTTAATAAGTGCTCTTCATGAATCAATAAAATGGTTTACATATGAATGTAAAAATTTTTAATTTTAATTTCATATATGCTCAATCACATTTCATTTTTCTCTCCCTTTTTGTCAACATCAAAAAAGAAAGAACTAATGTGAAGGATTGAAGATAAACTGAAACAAGCATCCATTGATATATAAAGTTCATTACAAGTTTGTATTGTTTACAAAAAGTAGCCTTACAAACAATACAATATTTTACATCACATTATACAATAAAGTAAAAACACTAAAGATAAGAGTCATCAAAAGAGATTCTAAACCTAAGAGAACTACTTATCAAATAGAAACTCTATGATAGGCTCTAGTGGATCAAAGGGTGAGGAGGGTGTAGCTCTCTTGCTTCGGGTCCTTGCAAAGAGCCCAGAGCTAAGGGAAGGAAAGCCAGTGTCAGGTCTAACAATAGTACTAAAAGGAGGTCTAGCTGAGGAGGAGGAGGTGTATGGCTGACGAAAAGTGGGTCTAGGTTGGCTAAGAGGTGGTCGAGATTGGGGTAGGGAGATTCGAGCAATAAGCAAATCGATCTAAGACTCCATCTATCATATTGTTACAATAAGAATCCCGATGTTGCTCTGCTCAGAAATGATGGCATCTTCAACCTTCTTGACAACTTGGGTTGTCGCATAGTCAGACAATTAATTTTTGAAGATAAATCTGCACTCTAACTCTGCAACCTCTCCAAAATCTCAATTTTCCAAGTCAGGCTAGCAATCTCTTGATGAAGTTCCTCATAGTATTGTCATGAAGACAGTCTGAGCTCGTCATGACTTTGAAGCATCTGTTGTTTGAAGTCACTGAACATAGCTCCTACTTTCTCCATAATCTACTATACAACCCCTTCGATACTAAAAGTCTGATGGATACGAGGAATATAAGGAGAGCTATGCGCTCCAGGGAAGTGCTCTACTATTACTGATATGGGTGTCGGTGCTGGTTTTGGAGAAGATGGTCCGACTGTAGGTGCTGGAGAGGATGGTTCGACAAAATCTAAGGAAGATGATCCAGATGTATGTGAGGGTGTTCCCTCACCTTTCCTCACCCACTGATCATTCACCTTCTTATATTCCATACAGTGAAGAGACTGCTTGGTGTAATAATCAGTGTGTGCAAGAGTTCTGAAATTTTGACCTTCCAAATTAATTTGAGCATCTACAAAGATCAAGATGAAGACTATTCCATAGGGAAGACAAGTTTTAGTCTTTGATCTTCTCGTAGCATTTTTAAATTGCTTCAATATTATCAATGGCAGATTCATAGTCTTCCCTTCAACCAAATAATACATAACTACTAGTTTCTTCTTAGATATCCAATCAAATCGACAAGTTTTGGAGAAGATAATCATGCTAACAATATTGTGTAGTAGCTTCATTTCAGTTGAAAGTTGATTAGCCTTATGAAAATGAAAATTTCATATCCATCAGACCATTAAAATCAGTAATAGTAGGGTAGCAAATCTCGATCCGGGGCATTTCTAACAGCTGCCCTAATTTTCTTTGATTTAGAGCAATTTCAGTATCCTTCACAGTAGACCAAACACAACCCACATCTACTTTCAAATTTTCAAAGAACTCCTTTACTAGATTAGGGTAAGTGGGTACCTTTAGGAATCAAATTTTTTCCCAACCTTGCTGACGAATCCAGCCCCTGATTCGAAATTATTTTTCATCCAAAAATGCAAAATCCACTTTTCTGCCCATGGTGACTATACAAGAAGCCACGAAAACTCAGTTCGGAGGGGAGATCGACATGGAAAGTGCAGGACAAAGTTCTTGTAGCTCTTGCTACTATGTGGACAAACTTTTGGATGCCTCAGTACTTCTTCACCTCTTCGCAACCATGGATCAAACTCGAGGTGCCATAATGCTCAGATTTTCCAAGAGATTGATGAAGAATGATAGTGGAAGGGGTTTTGGAGGGTTTAGGTAAGGAGTTGAGGGGATTTACAGTGAGCGGGCTTGAAAAAGATAAAGCAAATAGTGATTTCAAAAAGATAGAAGTTTTATATAAAAATTTGGTCTCAATTGTTGAGCCGACTCAACCCCCTACTGGCGTCGACTTGAGAGTGGAGTCAACTCGCAGGCACAGTCGAGTTGACTCGAGCCCTTGTCCTAGATACTAAAAATGATTCAAATCAAATTTAAATTGGATCCAAAATCATTTGAGAAGACTCGAATCAAACCAACTTAAGGAAATCAACAAGATGGGCAAAGATTTTTGGATAAGATCTTTATTTAGAAAGGATCACAAATTTTTAATTCACCTCTGATCATTGTAAATCTATCTTCACTAAGTGGTTTGGTAAAGATATCAACTAATTAATTTTTAGTACAAACAAATTCAAGTACAATGTCATTATTTTGAATATGATCTCTGATAAAGCATGCTTTATCCTAGAGTACTAAATAAGAATTAGTTAAATTAATAGCACTTGTATTATCACTTTTTTGAGAAATTTTACTTTGTTTTATGTCAAAATCTTTGAGTTGTTACTTAATCCATAGTATTTGAGCACAACAACTCCCAACAGCAATATATTCAGCTTCAGCGGTAGATAATGCTATTGAGTTTTATTTCTTGCTATACCATGAGATTAAGTTTAATCTTAAAAATTAACATATTTTATTAGTACTTTTTCTATCAATTTTATAACCTCCATAATTAGCATCTATATAACCAATTAGTTTAATAGAGAATTATTTTGAATACCATAATTCTAGGTTTTATGTGTCAACTAAGTATCTAAGAATTCTCTTAACAGCTAGTAAGTGAGTTTTCTTAGGACTAGAATGAAATCTAGCATACACATAAATACTAAACAATATATCAAGTTTACTAGCGGTTAAATACTGTAATGAGCCAATCATATCTTTACAGAGCTTTTGATTTATGCTTTTACCATTTTTATCTTTGTCAAGTCTGTATGTGGGACTCATTGGTACACCAATTTTCTTTGCATTCTCCATCCCAAACTTCTTTAGTATCTCTCGAATATATTTGATTTGGTTGATGAATATTTCTTATTTTGTTTGTTTAATTTGAAGCCTAAGAAAAAATGTCAACTCCCCCATCATGCTCATTTCAAATTCACCTTGTATGAGCTCAATAAATTCTTGACAAAGATCCTCATTAGTAGCTCCAAAAATGATATCATCTACATAAATCTGAACTATAAGTAAATCATTTGCTTTTCTTTTTAAAAATAAAATTGTATCTATACCACCTCTAGTGAAGTTATTTTCAAGCAAAAATTTACTTAATCTTTCATACCAAGCTCTAAGTGCTTATTTTAATCTATATAATACTTTATTAAGTTTGTACACATGATTTAGAAAAATATGATTTTCAAAACTAGATGATTGTTTTATAATTTTTTTTTTAGTAATATAACCATTTAGAAAAGTATGTTTTACATCCATTTGAAATAACTTAAAGTTTATGTAACAAGCAAATGTAAGTAATAACCTAATTGCTTCTAATCTTGCTATAGGAGTATAAGTTTCATCAAAATCTATTTTCTCTTCTTCGTTATATCCTTTAGCTACAAGTCTTGCCTTATTTCTTACCACATTGTCTTTCTCATCTATTTTATTCCTAAATACCCACTTAGTGCCAATAATTGGAAGGTTAATTGGTCTACTTACTAAAATCTAGATTTTCAAAATGATTTAATTCTTCTGCATAGCAAGCATCTAATTTGGATCATTTTCAATTTTTTCTATGCATTTAGGTTTAATTTGTGAAACAAAAGCAAGATAATTATGAATTTCTTTAAAAGTGGATCTAGTTTTTATCCCTTATGAAGGATCACCAATTATAAGGTCTTTAGGATAATTGTGGGCATACCTCCACTCTATAGATAGATCACCATGCTGTTTGTTCATACCTTCATTATTATTTTCTTCATGATCATCATCTTTTGAATCTCCTTCATCATGATTGGGTTTATCCTTCAGGCTGAGTTCTTTTATCTTTTTTTTTAAGCTCTCTATATTATCATCAAGAACATCTTTCTTTTCAAGGATAAATTATTAATCTCATCAAAGATTATATGAATAGACTCCTCAATTATTAAGGTATGTTTGTTGAAGACTCTATATGTCTTGCTAGATGTGAAGTATCTAAGAAAGATACCCTCATTTGACTTAGCATCAAATTTTTTCAGATTATCTTTTTCATTATTTAAAATGAAACCTCTACATCCAAAGATATGGAAATAACTAATATTTAGTTTTCTTTCTTTTCAAAGTTTATAAAGGATTTTCTTAAGAATTGGATGAATCAAAATATGATTTAAAATATAACAAACAGTATTAATAGCTTCAGTCTAAAGATATTTTGAAAAATTTTCTTCACATAATATAGTTTTAGTCATTTTTTCTATGATCCTATTCTTTCTCTCAATAATACTATTTTGTTGGGATGTTCTTGGAGCAAAAAAATTATATTCTATGCCATTCTTATTATAAAATATTTCAAAATTTTAATTTTTAAATTTAGTACCATGATCACTTCGAATTCTAATAATAGTAGAGTCCTTTTCATTAAAAATCTTTCAATAAAATTTAAAAATATAGAAAAAGCTTCATCTTTATGAGCTAAAATTAAAATCTAAGTAAAATGAGAAAAATCATCTATGATCATAAGTCCGTATTTCTTCCCTCCTAAGCTTGTGGTCCTAGTAGATCTGAATAAATTCATGTGAATCAACTCAAGTAGTCTAGTAATCAAAACTATATTTTTAGATTTAAAACTTCTCTTAGTTTGTTTATCAAATTGGCATGCATCATAAATATGATATTTTTCAAAATTTAATTTGGGTAAACCTTTAACAAAGTCTCTTGCAATTAATTTTGATAAGGTATTCATGCTTGCATGTCCCAACTTATGATACCATAGCCAGCTAGTTTCTTTGATTTTAGTATCCATAGCAACAAGACATTGATTACTCTTTATGGCTATCTCATCAAGATCAATCATGTAGATATTGCCACGCCAATATCTAATGAGTTTGATACTATCATCAAAGGGACTCGAAATGATGCATAAAGATGATTCAAATATTATTTTAAATCTTTTATCACATTATTGGCTTATACTTAGCAAGTTATATTTTAGATTATCAACTAACAATATATTTTCAATAAAAATAGAGGGAGTGATTTTGATTTTATCAATTCTAATAATTTTTTCTTTGCGTTTGTCACCAAAGGTTACCACTCCTCCATACTTTCTTTCAAGGATGATGAATTGATCTTTGTCATCCGTCATATATCTTGAATGGCCACTATCCAAATACCATGCTCTTTTGCTCTCATTGGCTGCAAAATATTTTTGCAAAATAATCAAGTAACTGATTTAGTAATTAAGGTTTCTTTTAGAATCTAGATTTTCTTCACTGTTTTACTATCAAATTTAATAAGATTGCATGCATAAGCTTTATTTCCTATTCTACCACAAGTAAAATAAGTGATGTGAGAACTTATTTGTAAAGAAGAAGATGGCTTTGTAAAGAAATTTTTTAGCATCTTTTGCTTGTTATTTGGTTTATATCCAATCTTGACTTTATCATAGACACCTTTTTGACTATTCAATATCATTTACAATTTTTGGAGCTGTAAGTGAATTTGTCAACTATCGATTTCAGCCTATTTACTTCATTTTTTTAGAATTAGGTTTTCTTCTAGCAATAGTTTATTATTTTGTAATGCTTCTTTCTTTTCTTTGGTCAATGATGCATTCTTATTTTTCAAGTCTTTGTACTTAGTACTAATTTTTCTAAAATCATTAAGTAGCTCATGGAATGCATCTTGGAGTTCTTCAAAAATAAAATCGATCGATAGTTTAGAGGTTACCTCTTCATCTTGTGTCATGAGACACAAATTCACAATATCTTGATTATCTTCATCTGAAGAGGAATTATCACTGTCCTTCATATTGCCACTATAGCTTTTTCTTAAATTTCTTAAAGATTTTCTTGAGGATTGGACCATCAGCCTTGAAATATCTTGACTTTTTGCATTCATTGAAAAGTGGCTGCTCCCTTTCTTTCTTCCTATCTTTGCTTGATTCTCCTTTGTCTAATGACTTTTTCTTAAATCTTTATCTTTTTATCTTCATAAACTTCTTAAATTTTCTTGTAATGATGGCTATGTCTTCATCATCTTCGATTGATTCCTCATCATTTTCATCAATTACTGTAGATTTGAGGGCAATAGTCTTCTTCTTTCTTCATCTTCATTATGCTGCTTTAAGTCACCCTGATAGGACCTCTGATGATCTTGACCATGATTGCCTCATCGAAAGAATATGAAGATTT
Source organism: Elaeis guineensis (assembly GCF_000442705.2). NCBI lineage: Eukaryota > Viridiplantae > Streptophyta > Magnoliopsida > Arecales > Arecaceae > Elaeis > Elaeis guineensis. The sequence continues at coordinate 319,910 of NC_026003.2, forward strand.
CTCTCTCCACTTTCTCTCTCTACTTTTTCTCTCTAGAATTTTCTCTCTCTTCATGGATTTTCTCTTTCTAGAAGTCTTATGGATTAGTAGAAGATCCTGATACATAGATAAATCCTAATTTTGATTAATCCTAAGAGAGGTCCTAGATTTATATTATTAGGATTGATTATCGGATAATTTTCTCCATATATGTAATTTTTATATTTGATCAGGATCATGAAGAGATATGATTGTCTGCATAAGATGTCGAGTGGAGCATCTTGTTTGTGAAATTCATAAATCAAAGAAGAACATTGATTTCTGTGCTTGGATCAGTCACCGATAAAGGTAAGAATCTCTGTACATGATCACTATTATATATATGCTATTTTACCGTTGGTCTTGCATCGTTGGTTTTTGCATCGTCGGATTTGAGATTGATGAATTTATTATACCTGAGATACTGTTATTTAATTTTGAGCATGAGTATGTTATGTCAATATATATGTATCAGAGATTGATGGCATGATTATATGGATATGACATATCTGAATTGATCATAATGCAAGACAAAATTGATTGATGAAATCAACACATAATGATTAAATGAAAAGAAAGAGATATATGGTATGGACTAGCCTTGTCATGTGGAACAGTCGGCCAGGAGCTTATGCCTGGGACAGCCCGTCAGGAGCTTATGCCTGGGACAGCCTCCACTGGCTTACAGGTGGATCAGCCGGCCAGGAGCTCATGCCTGGGACAGCCTGCTAGGAGCTTATGCCTGGGACAGCCTCTCACGGGCTTTGGTACGTGGGACAGCCGGCCAGGAGCTCATCCTGGGACAGTCTTGAAAGACTTTTTAAGTGGATTCGATCTGGATGATGACTGAGGTATATACTTGGATAGTCCAGAGCCAGAAGGAAACTGTTAAAAATCATGTGATTATGAAAGAAGAAATGAAAGATAAGACATGAAATAATTGTTGAACAAAAGTGTTTCACCTGTTAATATATGATTATGCATCTATTTTAACAAGACAGAAAATTTATGAATGTTTGCATTATTCTGGACATTGAACATGAGATTTTATATTTTATTGCTTATTCTTATTTTAGATTATATTACTATATCAGTGTGATATGGGAATTCTTACTGGGCTGTAAAGCTCACACCCCTTCATCTTTCTTTTTCTTCTCAGAGTTACAGGATGCTTATGATTGGCTATGATCTGGATTTACGGGTGAGCAGAAGGATAAATAGAGTGTCATAGTATCTGATCAGAAAATTGAAGAAATTTAAATTGTAATTATGCAAGATTTTATGAATTATTATTGAAATTAATTGTTATGGATGTTAAGGTTGTAACGATTTAAATTGGCCTTGCATATTCTTTAGGACTTGCTCTAAGGAGTGTGCGGCCATCACGTATCCGGCCCGGGTGTTGGGTTCGGGGCGTGACAGAATGGTATCAGAGCTTAGATTATGATCATTGGAGATTACGATATAAATGATTTGGATGTAATAGAATAATATCAAAGCTTAGGTTTAAGATCACTAGAGATTATGAAGAGATATTAAAACTTTATGTAAGATCAGTAGGATGTGACAGAGTAGCATCTGAGCTTAGAGGTTAGGTTATGTTTATTTGGAGACAATGATACAAGGGATTAGGATATGACAGAATAGTACTAGAACCCAAGTTTAAGGTCACTAGGGATTGTCATATAAATGATATCAAAACTTGAGATTATAATTGATAGAGTATGATAGATAATATTAGAGTTTAAGATTATGATCATTAAGAATGTAATATAATGATATTACAGTTTAAGTTATGATCATCAGAAAATATGATTTAAGCAGTATTTGAGTTTAAGGTTATAATTATTCAGAATTATAATTCTAGTGATATCTGAACTTAGGTCATGATCATGAGGAACATGATAGATATAAAAGAGAAGATTCAATATTTAGATTTCAAATCAATAGATATTAAGATGAAATTTATGTATAAGTGGCATATGAGATCTATAATAGAATTGACGAGTTATATCTTAGATTTCAATTAGTAAGGTTGACCTAAGTATGAAAAGAGTTGACCTTGGATTGAAGTGGGAGGTATTGATAAGTTATGTTGAGTATACTAGATGATTTTGAAATATAAAACTTATATGATTAAAAGATCATGATTTTTTAATTCCAATGATAATTGTCTGAACATTATGAATTTTGGACTTATTAAAGAATGTTAATTAGGGTATGGTCTAAGAAAAAATTTTATCATATGAGAGAAAAATATTTTTGAGTATTAAACCTATAAGAGGATCATATATGAAATTCAATCTTAGATGAAAAATATACTTGAATTTTATTATGAGAATATGAGATACACATTTTGGTGAAATCTTTGGTTACTCAAAATATCATATTCTGAATATGATTCTTTGATCTTTCAAGTTGCATTGAATTTCAAGTCAATAGTTTATTTTAAGTGGATCAAAAGTCTTTTGATATTGTTGTTAAATTAAAGAAGAAAATTGATTTTGTCAGAGTATGATATATAGGTTATGATGAAATCTTTAATAATTCGTATCTTTGGATTACATTTTAATTTTTCTTGTGATTGTTGAAGATGGTGAAGTGTATTAATTATTCAAATCAAAGTTTGGATTATTTTGAACTAAGACATCTTGTTAGTGTTAAATTTTGAATGACTTATACAAGGGGCAAGATTTTGTATGGATTTATTGATTAATATTAAGGATTGTGATAATGGGAGCTCTATAAGAAATAATCAAGTTAATTCTATTTATAAAGGTGTTGGCTTGAGTTCTTCTAATTTATCAAGTTAGAATTAATTCTTTTAAAAAAGAAGTTTGATTTAGAAATTATCTAAATGATTGTAAGGTAAATCTAAAGTTAACTCCAATTGATTCTAGATATGTTGGATTCTTGAAGAGTGATGAAACTTATGCAATGATTTCAAACATAGAAAGTGGATCAAGATTTAATTTTTATATGCTATACCCGAAGGTAGTAAAGATAAAGAAACTTAAAATTTTGCCCTAAGTCTTATATGAAATTTAAAGGTTGGATATATCCTGGATTGATACAAGGATATTTTATCTTTGATAGACTTATATAATTTGATAAATTAAGGTCAGAGTGCGCAGCAAAAGGATGGTGGGTTAAATTGATTAGAAATATTAATTCTTTAATTCTAAAGATATTATGGAATACATTAGTTGTTAATAAAGAATGATTTTTAATATGATCATAGTCGGATAATTTTTGTTAGTAGGTTGCTTCATTATAGATAATGCCAAGAAATCCTAGATATCTCAAGTTTATTAACAGCTTGATAGTTCTGTTATCAGTTCAAACTTAGAATGTCCTGACATAGATCTCATATTTTTTTTAAAAAATTTAATATTGTTGCTTGAACTGATATAAAAGATTGAAATTTTTCTTAAGATGAGAGTCTACATATAAATTTGTTGGTAGGTCAAGAGAAGAAAGGAATCGATGATTGTGAAGAGTGACCGATGTTTGACCTTTAGTTATTTTCTATCAAGGGTAGTCTGAGATAATTATGAATTTCGAGTGAAATGTATTAGACAAATAACGGTGGTATATTAATACAAGTCCAAAATATTACAGTTCTTCAAAAAGTTGAGAAATCAATAAGAAGGGATGAGTTTGAGATTTCAAATAATTTTTGTTATAACAAGATCATGAGAAATAAATAATATATATGACATTATCGTAAGCTTGAGAATGACATGAAGAATGTATACTTCGAAATATATTTTAAACAATATAACTTAATTTCGAGGATAAAATTATTTTAAGGAGAAGAGAATGTAATAACCCAGAATTAAAAAAAAAAAAAAACAGAGGAGGAAGACTCCTAACCGGAGTCTTCTTCCTCTCCATTTACGATAAAATCGGACCGATAGAGTCCGATCAGAGGTAGAAAATCTCCCCTATAAAACCCTCCTTCCCTCCCTTATGTCTCTGTAATTGGTTTTGGAGAGATTTTTAAGAAATTTGAGAGATTTTTCCAAGAAGATCCACGGGTTCTTAGATGGGAAAAAGGGGTTCGCCGGAGCTCTTCTCAACCACCGGAGCAAGGTAAGCCCCTCCCCTTCTTCCTCTCCTTCTTCCCTTTCTCCTCTGGCCCAAAGCCTCACCGCCGCCACCGTCTTTGTCGAAAATCAGTCGCGAAAGAATCCCCCTGTTTTTCGATCTCTTCTTGATTCTCCCCGGCCGAACCCTGCCGCCGGCCGTCTGCTGCTGGCCACCGCCGGCCGAACCCCATCGTCGGCCGTTGTCGAATCTCCGACCAAGCCACCGGAGCCCGAGCCACCGAGGGGGGAGACCTCACGGTCCTCCCCTGTTTCAGCCAAGGGAGGCCGCGGGAAGAAAAGAAGAAAGGAAGAAGAAGAAGAAAAGAAAAGAAAAAAAAGGAAAAAGAAAAAGAAAAGAAAAAGGAAAAGAAAAAAAAAGGAAAAAGAGAAAGAAAAAATAAAAATAAAAAATAAAATAAAATAAAATAAGAAGAAGAAGAGAGAAAAATTTTCTCTCTCTCCTCTCTCTATCTTCTCTCTATATTTTCTCTCTCTAGATTCTCTCTCTAGATTTTTTCTCTTTTTGTGGATTTTATCTCTCTAGAATCTTTCTACTCTCTCTCTGATTACATCACAGACCCTAGGATAAATTTGAAATAAAAATATGATGATTTGAGATTGCTCCAAAATTCGTGCGGTAGATCTGATCCCAGTCCGATTCTATTTGAAATTTGTAACACTTGATTTATGTTAAGTCACCCTGATAGGACCTCTGATGATCTTGACCATGATTGCCTCATCGAAAGAATACAAAGATTTCTCTCTCCACTTTCTCTCTCTACTTTCTCTCTCTAGAATTTTTCTCTCTTCATGGATTTTCTCTTTCTAGAAGTCTTATGGATTAGTAGAAGATCCTGATACATAGATAAATCCTAATTTTGATTAATCCTAAGAGAGGTCCTAGATTTATGTTATTAGGATTGATTATCGGATAATTTTCTCCATATATGTAATTTTTATATTTGATCAGGATCATGAAGAGATATGATTGTCTGCATAAGATGTCGAGTGGAGCATCTTGTTTGTGAAATTCATAAATCAAAGAAGAACATTGATTTCTATGCTTGGATCAGTCACCGGTAAAGGTAAGAATCCTGTACATGATCACTATTATATATATGCTATTTTACCGTTGGTCTTGCATCGTTGGTTTTTGCATCGTCGGATTTGAGATTGATGAATTTATTATACCTGAGATACTGTTATTTGATTTTGAGCATGAGTATGTTATGTCAATATATATGTATCAGAGATTGATGGCATGATTATATGGATATGACATATCTGAATTGATCATAATGCAAGACAAAATTGATTGATGAAATCAAACATAATGATTAAATGAAAAGAAAGAGATATATGGTATGGACTAGCCTTGTCATGTGGAACAGCCGGCCAGGAGCTTATGCCTAGGACAGCCGCCAGGAGCTTATGCCTGGGACAGCCCCCACTGGCTTACAGGTGGATCAGCCGGCCAGGAGCTCATGCCTGGGACAGCCCGCTAGGAGCTTATGCCTGGGACAGCCTCTCACAGGCTTTGGTACGTGGACAGCCGGCCAGGAGCTCATCCTGGGACAGTCTTGAAAGACTTTTTAAGTGGATTCGATCTGGATGATGACTGAGGTATATACTTGGATAGTCCAGAGCCAGAAGGAAACTGTTAAAAATCATGTGATTATGAAAGGAGAAATGAAAGATAAGACATGAAACAATTGTTGAACAAAAGTGTTTCACCTGTTAATATATGATGATGCATCTATTTTAACAAGACAGAAAATTTATGAATGTTTGCATTATTCTGGACATTGAACATGAGATTTTATATTTTATTGCTTATTCTTATTTTTAGATTATATTACTATATCAGTGTGATATGGGAATTCTTACTGGGCTGTAAAGCTCACACCCCTTCATCTTTCTTTTTCTTCTCAGAGTTACAGGATGCTTATGATTGGCTATGATCTGGATTTACGGGTGAGCAGAAGGATAAATAGAGTGTCATAGTATCTGATCAGAAAATTGAAGAAATTTAAATTGTAATTATGTAAGATTTTACGAATTATTATTGAAATTAATTGTTATGGATGTTAAGGTTGTAACGATTTAAATTGGCCTTGCATATTCTTTAGGGCTTGCTCTAAGGAGTGTGCGGCCATCACGTATCCGGTCCGGGTGTTGGGTTCGGGGCATGACAGAATTACTGTCACTTTTGCTTCTCAAGATTTTGACAAAGAACTAAAAATTTTTCTCACCAAATCACTGTTCGAATAAGCCCTACCAAGACTTTTTAATCCATTTATAATATCAGTGAAGTGTGTAAACATATCAGTGATTGTTTCACAAGGTTCTATTTTGAAGAGTTCATATTGGTGTACAAGTATGTTAATTTTTATTTTTTTTACTTGATTTGCGCCTTCTTGTGTGATTTCAAGTCTATCTTAAATTTTTTTTACTGAGTTACATGTGAAAATTTGGTTAAACTTATTTACATCAAAGACACAATACAGGACATTCATAGCCCTGGCATTTAGTTGAATTGATCTTTTATCCTCTTCATTACAATCTTTCTCAGGTTTGGAAATACTAATGCCATCGACTATAATGGTGGATGTGTATGGTCCATTGATTATAACACTCCATATATCATAATCAAGTGCTTGAAAAAAAATTTTATGCAAGCTTTCTAATAGGTATAGTTTGTCTCTTTGAAAAGCAGTGGCCTATTTATGGATTACCCTTTGGCAAGTAACCTCCCAATTGTGTTGCTATGATTATTTTCTCTTGATTGTTAGATCAATATCTAGCTCAAAACCATGATCTGATCCACTTGTTGCCCAGTTAGACAATCCAAGAGGGAGGATGAATTGGGTTATGAAAATTTTTAACTATGGAGTGTAGTAAATAAATACTGAACTAAAAATAGATGAAGTAAATGAGGATGCACACATACAAACACAGTAAATTTGTAGTGGTTTGGTGCATTTCAAGTACCTACATCCACTCTCTAAGCAATCCCTTAATAATTTTATTTTAATCGATTTGATTACAATGTGTTTGTTTTGCCCAGACTCATAAATAAATCCAATTGATTTTAGCTCAAATCAATCAATCAAAATCTTTACAAGCCTTATCCTAAGGCTCCCAATCCAATTCAAGATTTGGATCAACCCTACCCTTCAAGTTTCAGCCCCATTGAAACTTGTTATAGAAATTTTAGAATAGAAAATAGTATAACAAAGAAAAACTCTTTGAATGGTTGATTTGTTATCATTGAAGCTCACTTGAAGAAGCATTGAATGCTAGCAGTGAATGCACTTTGAAAAAGTCAAGAGAAATTTGATTAAGGGTAGGTGAACTCTTTTGAAAGCTAATGAATGCTCAAAGTACTCTTTCTCACTTCAATAGTTCTTTTTTTTTTCTATTTTTCTTTTTAAGTCTTATTGATTCCCTCTAAGTTTAGATTGATTTGAATCCAAAAGTAGCTATTTTTGATCGTTGGAGATAGAAAATAGATGTTGAAAATAAGTCTAAATGAAACTAGGCTTGCTACAGAACTAGCCATTATACCTGTCTGAAGTACTTGAGCTGGGTCGAAATAGTTCCGAGTCATCTCAGTTTGGATTTGAGTTGGCTCCATTACTTTTTGAGTCTGATCAACTTCAATTCTCAAAAATTCTAGTATTCTATTCCTCTAATCTAGTCAGCTTTGATTTGGATCGAGTCAGCTCATTCTCAGTAATCCAAATTTCAGCATTTTATCCTTCTGAGAGAGCCAGTTTGAATTCAATCTGAATCGGCTCGACTTTATGCCAAGCCAAAGTTTTAGTCCATATTCATGCTAGAATCGGCTCGATTTAAGGGAGAGGCGACTCCAAATCTTTAATAAGACTTTTCTTTAACAGTTTATCTCCAAAATTGATTTTTCTTGATTCAATTGATCTTTAAACATTTTTTTAACCTTTTCAATAGTATTTTTTTATGTTTTCTTTATACAAAAATATTTTTTGAAATATTTAAGAGATTAGTATAATTTTATGCTCTAATATTTTATAATCATCAAAATCATTCCTAGGATCAACACTAGGAGAATTAAAAGACAAGCTCTATGATATATTATTTAAGATGATTGATTATATAAGAGATCATATTTGACCACTATTGTAGGTGTTCAAAAATAAAAATCTAACTCAAACTATATCGATAAGGTCAGTCGGGATCGTATCCTCAAGGACCATGGGTTGAGTTGTGATTGCAAAAGAAATAAAAGAGAAGGCTTGTTGTTGCACAGAAAGAAAAGTAAACAGAAAATAAACTATTCTAAAAGTTGGATAAACTAAAAAAATATCTCAAAAGTTATGAGTTAATCTTGCACTAAATAGAGTTGTATTTCTTTAATGATATTAGATACTTGTAATTAGGCCTTAGACATAGCTTATCTCTACTTGAGCATGATCCATATCCTTAGATTACAGCTTGTCCCTTCAGGCATAAACTATTATAGGGCTTTATCTCATAAGTAAAGAAGAAATAATAATAACAGATCAAAGCTAAAAAATACTTGTCTTTCCTCGATATGTCCCGTATCCATAGATCATGGTACATCTCCGAAAAGTATGAGGTATGCAACTCTTTTTTTCTCAGCACGTCTTGTATCCATAGATCACAGTGCATCTCTAGAAAGTAAAGATTATCTTAGTCTTAATCTAGTATATAAGCATAAAATAAAGCAAATAAAGAACTCATAACACTTTAATAATCAAAGGCATAATCTTTATTACTACATATCATAAAAGAAATACAAAGAAAGTTTAGAACATTGGAACTTGCTCTGCTTCATTACAAGATCTCCCCTCTCCTCCCGAGACTGGTAGATTAGCCGTCCAGAGGTTGCTCCCTTCTTTTTCTCCCTCCTTGCAAGGCTTCTGAAGGATTCCAAGATCTCTAGATCCCCAAATCCTCCAGATTTATTGGATGATTCCCAAGGTGAAGATATGGAGGCCTTTTTATAGGTGTTAGGAGGGAGGAGATTTTCATGGTTTCTAGATATAAGACTAAAGAAAGAGGATGAGTGCTTGTATTCTTTTAAAACTCTGAAGGGATCTCTTCTGTTTGTCACATCCCAGCCTGCTTAAATCCATCTCGACTAGTCCCGAGCACACACCCGCATGAACCGCGCCTGCTGTTCCTCATGAAGACTGCACCTGCTCAAACCAGCATTCAAACCTGTGTCCGCTCATGCCAAGCCTCATTTGAACACGAAAATGCCAAGACCCACACCAAATCAGTCCACAACCACACCCAGGTAAACCACGTGACTACCCCACATCACACCCCGCTTGCTTGTCCCACACACGAATGCCCGCTCGCTTGCCCACGCATGACTGCACCCATATGCCAGCGCCAAATCCACGTGAAGACCCAACCACTCACCCACATAAAGCACATGGAAGACCGACCAAAACCCCCATGAGCCGCATGAAAGACCAAGTGGTCCTATGCCCGTGCACCGTGCATGGACCGCTCGATTGTCTCCCTATGGACCGCATGCCCGATCCTGTGGATCGAGCGGTATTGAGCCAGTTTCGGGCTTGATTTCATATCAGATTTGGGCTAAATTTTGCAGTCCTTTGAGTCCCTTTTGGTCTCCAATTTGAGTTCAATTTGAATCTTTTTAACCTGCGAATCAGACTCTTTGCATTGATAGGCATCTTTTCTGTAAAAAAATAAGAAGTATCAATTTTTAAAAAATAAAGATCAATTAGTATACATTTTGATGCTTCTTATTAATATATTTATGGTACTTATCATACCCTTTAATTTAAACTTTGCTCATCTTCGAGTAAAAAAGAATTTAGAGTTAAATACCTTTTAGCTTAGAGTTTCCAGCTTTACTAGGCCATTTTTAAAAGAGCCATTGATATTTAGTAGAGTAAGAGTGAGGTTTGTCATAGAGATATTAGTATTTAACCAATATAAAAATTAAGTGAAGAATATTGAATTTTTTCTAAATTACTCCTACCTTTATCTCTAAATCATTAATCTTCACATGGATGAGTGTATTGTTACTTCCATCTTTTATTTATTGATTTTTTTTTCTTTAACATTTACTACTATTGAGTGTCTTAACCTCTTAAGCTTTCTGTCTGATCCATATAATGAGTTTTTAACTAATGACTTCTGAGCCAAATGGCTTTAGAGCACTAGGTATAAAATACCTCTCGGGCTTACTAGCTCGAATCAAATAGACTATGAGTTAAGACTAGACTTACAATAAGCTTTTTTGTCCTTTACACCTTTTGACATGAAACTCCATGCTTGCTTAGGCAAAGAGGCTCGGTTACTCAGTATAAAATTTTTAAAAATTATTTTATTTTAAAAATAATTTTTTATGAAGAAATATATAGTTACCCTATACAAGTTCATAGAAAGTAAACTCTTCTTTGATGCTAGAAGAAAAAAATTAAAAATATTCAAAAAAATAAAATATTTATATTCTAGACTTAATTTTTTATTAAGACTACTCCTAAAAAATTGGGTTACCTCTCAATAAATACTAAATTTAATAGCTTCAGTCGGATGCAGCATGGATCTAATTTATCGAATTATTCTGATTGTTCTAATATACAATCAAGAGGTTTAGATCACAATAATCCTCTTCTGATTATTTTATTTTTGAAAAATAAGAAGATGGATGAGAAGATAAAATCTAAAAATAAGAGCCTAGAGGATCCTAGATTTAAGAGATAGGTGTGAAAAATTAGTTAATATTTGGTGTTAATTATAATCAAGTAAAATAAGAATGGATTCTCTATCCTAGGATTAACCTAGATGTAGACAGCTCGTAACTGTGCCAAGGTCGCCTTCGAGCACTTCAAGTTCAAAATCAACCAACCAAATTGGCCGGATAAGTGTAAGATTAGTGAGAGGCTCTTCGTACTTTCACAACAGATCTAATTAAGTAACCACTATTCTTTAGGTTAGTCAAAGTCAAATCCGATCCAACCTTCTAGTTCTTTAATCCTCTTAAGCTCAAAATTCTTAGGGGTCAGCATCTAATTTGTTGCTCCAAGAATTGATTTTGATGATCGCAAACTATTTGAGAGGACTACTAATGTGTTTCATATTTTTAGAAAATATTTTTATGATATTTCAGATAGTTCAAAAGATTAAATTTGAAAAGCTTCATTAAGTATGCCAAAATTAAACTTTCTGTAACTTGGAGAAGTTTTCGAAGCCTTCTGAGAGTGTCCAATTGATTTGAAGCCATTTGAGAGCGTTTGAAAGTGTTCTGGTAAGTTTCAAACCTTAAATACATAAAAAATTAGATTGCAACAAAATGGGACGACCCATCTGGGTCATCCATTTTTATTGAGTAGTCGGTACGTACTGTTTGACTTGTAGCATGTATTGGGATGACCCATTGGAGACCCTTGAGACCCTGAGACCAAAATAAAAAGTTTGATTTTCAGACTGGCCAAATGAGGCATCCCATGGGACTTCTCAGTCATAGTGGGATGACTCATATGGGACGACCCATTTTGGGCAGGTTCGTAACGGCTAGTTTTCAGTTTATTTTTGATACATTTAATACGCATTAAACATTCTCCAACGGTTCTAAACCAACCCTAAGATATTTTCAAGATAAATGGTGACTATAAATACTCTCTTGAAGTGAAAAATCATAAATTTTATAAGTATTCAAGTTTACATCCGAGAAAAGCTAAAACAAGTCCTAAAGAGAAGAAAAGAACCATTTAATCACTTCACCAACCACTCTCCAGCTGCAATCAAGTGTGCAATTCATTGAGGGTGTTCAGCAAAAACTTCTTCTCCTTAAGTATTATATTTCTATTGTGTTTATTATATTTATTTAAGGGGATAATTATGTTAAATTTTTTGTACCCTATTTTTCTCACATTGTATTTGGATTTTTGAGTTTCGGAGGGTTCCAAAACTCGAAGGGTTCCAAAACTCAGTTGGATTGATCCAAACCTGGAATTAGATTGTTGAGGGTTGGTTTATATCCGTAAAATAAGTATTCTTGCTTGGATAGAAAGGATCGAAGTTGTCCAATGTGTTGTAACTTTGAAATCTATTTAGTGGATTAAATTCTCAAGTAGGGACTTGGAGAGTGAATGTAGGTGCAAGGTTGGTACCGAACCACTTTAAATTTTTTATGTTTGTTATGCTTGCATCTCTTTACTTGTTCTTTGTATTTTATACTTGTATATCTAACATTTATGTTTGAATTCATTTTCATTGAAAATCAACCAACTCCACTCAAATACTTTAGCACATCACTTTAAGTGTACTAATCTTAAAATTTTTAAAAAAACTCAATTCACCCCCCTCTTGGGCTCTATTTCTGGACAACAAGTGGTATCAAAGCTCGGTGCTCTAATCCTTGCTTGATTTAACCATCAAGAGCCAAAGGTTAATGGCAGTCCAATTTGGCACATCCCTAGTCGAGGGGCAATCCACAAACCGACCTTCACTTTTCAATGAGTCAAACTACACCAATTGAAAAGCTCGGATAAGAATTTTTATTCAAGCACTTGATTATGATATGTGGAGTATCATAATAAATAGATCCCACACACCCACTAAATTGATTGATGGTGTGTCTCTCCTAAGTCGGAAGGTGAATAGGATGAATTTGATAAGAAAATGGCTCAGCTCAATACTAAAGTCATGAATGTCTTATATTGTACTTTAGATGCAAATAATTCAACTGTATTTCTACTTGCAATTTAACTAAAGAAATTTTGGATAGATTAGAAATCATACATGAAGGCACAAACCAAGTTAAAGAATCTAAAATTAATATGCTTGTGTACAACTATGAACTATTTAAAATGGAACCTGAAGAGTCAATAACTCAAATGTTTATCCATTTTACTGACACCATAAATGGTTTAAAAAGTCTTGACAAATGTTATTCTAATAGTTATCATGTGAAAAAAATGTTCAGATCTTTACCAAGATTGTGGGAGGCAAAGGTCACTACAACCCAAAAAACCAAGGATTTAAATATTGTATCATTGGAGGAGCTTCTTGGATCTCTCATGACTTACGAACTGACCATGAAGTAACGCTCTGAGGAGGAAATAAGAAGAAACAAGACTATCGCTCTCAAATCGATAGCTCAAGAAGAAGAAAATATAGAAAAATCAAATAATAACGAGGAAGATGAAGATTTGGCCTTGATCACCAGAAAATTTAGATGCTTCATGAGGACAAAGAGACAAAGGATAAGAGAAGACCACCAACTAAGGGAGAACCGAGTAAAGAAAAGAAAAAGGATCAGTCCATCATTTGTTATGAGTGCAAGAAGCTAGGTCACTTCAGATCAGAATGCCTCCAGCTCAAGAAAGGTCAAAAGAAGTTTAAGAAAAAAAAGTTATGATGGCTACATGAAGTGACAGTGATGACTCCACCACAGATGAAAAATCTCGTGAAGAAGCCAACCTGTGCCTCAAAGCACATGAAAATGAGGTATCCTCCGAAACTCAAAATGAATTTACTTATGATGAACTGCTAGAAGCTTTTCATAAACCTTTGGATGATCTAAAAGAATTAAAAATAAAAAATAAAAATTTGAAATTAAGAGATCAAGTATTAGCTAAAGAAAAAGAAAAAATTGATAACAGAAATAAAGAATTAGAATTAAAGAATCAGTCCCTATTAAAAGAAAAAGATGAATTTTCAAGCCAAACGAAACACTTGTAAAAAAAAAAATCAAAAACTAAAGAAAAAGATAACTAAGTTAAAACCTATAGTTGATAGATTTACATTAAGTTCAAATAAACTTCAGATGATCATTGATAGTCAAAAAGTTGTATATGATAAAGTCAGACTTGGCTATAACACTCTTAGAAAATAAAAATTTTTGAAAAATATTTTTGTTAATGTATCTATAAAATAATTGCCAAATATTACTTATTTTAAATGTGGCAAAGTAGGGCATAAAGCTTATTCATGTTTATCAAATAAAGTTGATGATAGAAATGTTAAGAAAATATGAATTTCAAAAGGAACCATTGTGACTAACCCCAAAGGACCCAAGTTAGCTTAGGTACCTAAGGTTAAAACTTGATTTCATGTGTGCAGGTGTGTCTTGCATCTCAAGCAACAAAACAAAAGTGATATCTTAATAGTAGATGCTCAAGACACATGACTGGTGATGAATCTCAATTCATCACATTGGAAGCCAAGAATAGAGGGATGATCATCTTTGGAAATAATGGCAAAGAAAGATCATCGGTATTGATAACATTGGTATCACTCCCTCCACTTATATTGAAAATGTATTACTTGTAGATGGTCTTAAGTATGATCTTTTAAGTATTAGTCAATTATATGATAAAGATTACAAAGTAGTTTTTGAATTATCTATGTGCATTGTAACTAGTCTCTCTGATATTAGCACTAGATTCATTGGACTTAGGCATGATAATATATACATGGTTGATTTGAATAACCTATCCTTACAAAATATGCAATATCTTATGGCTATGAATGCTAAAATTAATGAGACTAGTTGGCTTTGGCACCATAAGCTGGCACATATTAATATGCACACACTTTCTAAAATTATTAAAAAAGATTTAATTTTTAGTTTATCAAAAATTAATTTTGATAAAGATAAAATTTATGATGCATGTCAATTAGGTAAATAAACAAGAATTTTCTTTAAATATTAGAATATTATTTTAACTTCTAAACCTTTAGAGCTCTTACATATGAATTTATTTGGTCCTACAAGGATAACTAGTCTAGAAGGAAAAAGATATGATTTTATAATTATTGATAATTATTTACGTTCTACTTGGATTTTGTTTTTAGCTTCTAAGGTTGAAGCATTTTCAATATTCTATAAGTTTTATCGAAAGATTTTGAATGAAAAAAGTTTGCTAATTATTTCTATATGAAGTGACCATGGCACTGAATTTGAAAATAAAGAATTTAAAAAATTTTATGATGAAAAGGGCATAGATTATAACTTCTCAGCACCTAAAACACTACAACAAAATAGAATTGTTGAAAGAAAAAATAGAATCTTAGAAGAAATAGTCCGTACCATGCTATGTGAAAGCAAACTCCCAAAATATTTTTGGACAGAGGTAATTAACACAGCATGTTACATTTTAAATCATGCTTTAATAAGATCTATTTAAAAAAAAAATACCTTATGAATTATGAAAAGATAGAAAACCCAATATAGGTTATTTTTATATTTTTGATTATCGATATTTTGTTTTGAATAATGGTAAAGATAGCTTAGATAAATTTGATGCTAAATCTGATGAAGCTGTCTTTCTTGGCTATTCCACTTCTAGCAAAGTCTTTAAAGTATTTAATAAAAAAATACTAGTAGTGAAAGGATCAATTCATGTAGTTTTTGATGAAACTAATGATCTTCCATCAAAAAAGAGAGAGGGTGCTGATGATGTAGGTATCATAGAAGATGGAATAAAAGAGCTGACCCTTAATGACTCAATTCAACAAAACAAGAATTAATTAGATGAAAAATATGAGGATGAAAGCATCAATGATCAAAACATTCAAGAACAATCTTAGGATACAGGTAATCTTCCAAGGGAATGGAGGTATGTCTACAATCATCTCAAAGAATTAATAATTGATGATCCGACATAAGGAGTAAGAACTAGATCCTCACTTAGAGATATTTGTAATTATGTAGCTTTTGTTTCACATCTAGAATCTAAAATAATAGATGAAGCTGAAAAAGATAATAACTGGATAATTACCATGCAAGACGAGCTAAACCAATTTGAAAGAAACAATGTATGGACATTAGTTGCTAGACCTAAAAATCATCCTATAATAGGAACCGAATGGGTATATAGGAATAAATTAGATGAAGATGGAAATATAATAAGAAACAAAGTAAGATTAGTTGCTAAACGATACAATCAACAAGAAAGAATTGATTTTGATGAAATATTTACTCTTGTTGCTAGACTTGAAGCCATAAGAATGCTACTTGCTTTTGCTTGTTTTATGAACTTTAAATTATTTAAAATAGATGTTAAGAGTATTTTTCTAAATAGTTATATTGCTAAAGAAGTATATGTAGAGCAACCTCTAAGTTTTGAAAGTCATAAATTTTCAGATCATGTATTTAAGTTAAACAAAGCATTATATGGTTTAAAACAAGCTCCTAAGATTTGGTACGAAAGATTAAGTAAGTTTTTATTAAAAATAATTTTTCAAGAGAAAAAGTTGATACAACTCTATTTATAAAAAGAAAAGATAAAAAAATTCTAGTTATGCAAATATATGTTGATAATATTATATTTGGATCTACTAATGAAGATTTATATCAAGAGTTTGCCAAGCTCATGCAGGGGGAGTTCGAGATGAGCATGATGGGAGAACTTACTTTCTTCCTCAGACTCCAGATTAAGCAAATGAAGGAAGAGATCTTCATTACCCAAAGTAAGTACATAAGAGAATTATTAAAAAAATTGGAATGGAGAGCTCAAAAATTTTAAGTACACCTATGACTCCTTCCTGTAAATTAGAAAAAGATGAGCATGGTAAAAATATTAATTCAAAGCTCTATAAAAGCATGATAGGCTCTTTATTGTATCTTACAGCTAGTAAACCAGATATAATGTCAGTGTATATATGTATGCTAAATATCAGTCAAATCCTAAGAAATCTCACTTAAATGCTGTTAAGAGAATTTTTAGATACTTAAAAGGAATATAAAACTTGGGACTTTGGTTCTCAAAATAATTTTCTATTGACTTAATAGGTTACTCAGATGCAGACTTTGCTGGATGTAAAATAGATAGGTACTAGTAAAACTTATCAATTTTTTTAGAATAAACTTAATCTCTTGGTTTAGCAAGAAGCAAAATTTAGTAGCATTGTCTACGATCGAGGTCGAATATATTGCAACCGAAAGTTGCTATGCTCAAATCCTATGGATTAAGAAATAACTCATAGATTTTGATATTGAACTTAAAAACATCTCCATAAGATGTGATAATACTAATGCCATCAATTTGATCAAAATTTTAATCCAATACTCTAGGTCCAAACACATTGAAATTAAACATCATTTCATAAGAGAATATATTCAAAATAATAATATAACACTTGAATACATAAATACTAAAAAATAACTAGCTGATATTTTCATCAAAGCACTAAATAAAAATAAATTTTGTGAAATTAAAAGAAAATTGGACATCTTAGACCCTTCTGCTTGATCTTCAATCATAATTTTACTCTCAAAATTCTTCTAAAATTTTTTAACTTCATTATCTTAATTTTGGAAGCCATCTGTCTTTTTTTGAGATTTTTTTCAAGATAATTAAAAATCATCAGTACTATTCAGATATTTTTTGGAATTTTTTCTATTGAAATACTCAATCAAAAATCATATCAAAATTTATCTGAACTTCTCATATTCATCTCAACTCGATATGACCCATTCTAAATTTTTTCTCTTAAATTTTTTTCTATTTTTAAATCTTTTTTCTCATCGCCTGAACCTTTTCTGGATGGGATGATTCATGTGAGATGTCTCAATTGATCGGGCAAATGAATTTCATACGAACCAATCTGTTGAAACTCCTCTCTTAAAAGCTAAGTGGGGCGACTCAATTACTATGTTTCTTCCTCTTCTTCTCATCCCAAACCAAAATCTCTTCCTCTAACTCTCCACCGACCATAAATCCATCCCGTTAACTATCCGAAATCTTGGATCTCCATCCCAAACTCTAGAGCAAACACTCTCTCTCGGCATACCCTCTTGCTCTCCATCAAAATCTCAAGCTTTAACTTGCAAAATCCGTGACAATCAACTCGAACCCTCTTCTCCTCTTCATTTCTGTCCATCTCTCATCCCTCTCTATCCTCTTGACCAATTTTCCTCCTCTCCTTGGGACAATGGCCCCCAAAATGAGATTGCCGTAGAGAAAAAAGTCTGCAAGGTCTTTGGAGGTTGAGGAATGAAGGAAGAAGGTAGCTCAAGAGCCAACCCAAGCATCTCCACTGATCACTCCAAGTAAGATTCCTCTATCTATAAGAAAAGTAGCCTTGAGAAGAAATGTAGATTTTTGATTTTTGAGGAGTGATGGCTTTTCCATTGGAGAGAAATTAATTAAGCAAGGATGGAAATTTTTCCTCAATTTACCTGAGCCAGTTTATATTGATCTTGTCAAGAAATTTTACTCAAATTTAGTCTTCTTTGATGGTGTTTTGAGGTCTGCTATAAAGAGAGTCCAAATCATTTTGAATGCACCTAGGCTAGGTAGACTTCTTCAGATGCCTTATGAGAGTAGTTGCCTAGATGAGCTATCCAAAAAGAAAATTGAACTTAGGACTATCCTTGGAAGAGAAGATGTAGAAGAATTTCTAAAAATTGAAGTCAAGGATATGAGTGTGGAAATGAGGTTGCTCCACCATATGGTGTCTAGGATTTTCTTCCCCAGAGGGAGAAGATATGATTTGATGACTAGTAGGGATATTTGCTTGATGCACCATATTATTTTTGAGACTCTCCTAAACCTACCTTTCCTGATGATTGATGCCATGAGAGAGGCCATGAACAAATCCAAAGCTCTCTTGCCATATGGCATGGCTCTCATAGTAACTTTTAGGGAGTCTGGAGTAAGGTTTGAAGGAGAGATTGTTTGTAGACTATCATACATCGACACCTACAACAACCACTCTCTTCGATGCATAGGGTTTGTCAAAGTAGATGGCCGTTGGGCCAAGGACCGTGCTGCTGTAGTTGAGGAAAAGGATGATGATAAGGAGGAGCATGCTGAGGGAGAGGATCTATCTTCACCTGTGCCCAGACAGAGTCCAGTTGATCATCCTATTTTAGAGTCTAAGACAGGACCCTCAGTCAGAGTACCCCCATCGAGCCTACCGTGCCATCATTTAGCTTAGGGGATAAGGATATGGGACTACTGGCTGAGAGAGTGGTAGGGATTCTATCTGTTCAGCAGCAACAGTTTCAGGATCAAGTTGTTCAGTAGCTCCACTAGTTTCAGCAGTATCAGGAGCAGATTCTCCAACAGGTGCAATAGCAGCAGCAGTATCGCCAGGCTCTACCGAGTTTTTTCTCTGATCCTTCCTCAGACTTTTCTATCGTACCATATATATCTTCATTGACGGAGATTTTGTCTGATTTGAATACTAGACTGGAGAGTGTGGAGAGCTCCTTACTCAGGTTTAGTGATAGGATTTTTGATATTAAGAGGGAGATCAGATGGATTTTAGATTCTCTATCAAGAGGAGCGAGCACTTCGACCACCAGTTCACCTTAGCTAGATGATTTAGCTTGAGAGATAGAGAGACTCCACAGCCAGCTTCATTCTTCTCTTGATCTAATTTGGGTAGACATCAGAGACTCTAGAGACTTTGTATCTGCTGATTTAGATGGGCTCAACTTACAATGAGGATCTTGTCCTGCTTGATGCCATTAGGACTCAGCTTTAGTTTTGACCCTCCGCATCCAGTGAGCCAGTCTTTGTCCAGTCCATTGCTTTCCATCCTCCGACATCTTCTTTTCGGACCAAACCCTTCGATTGAGGATGAGGCTGATCATCTTTTACCTATCTTGCACTCGATGCCCATTCTCACTGATTTGATCTTTTTGTACTAGACCAGTTCATTTTGTATTAGATTACTTAGTTGTTGTATCTTATTTTAGTAGTTGAATGTATGAAAGCCTTATGCTCATGGATATATATTATGACTCTTGTAATCTTTCTTTTTGTTGTAATTAATGAATGAGGTTATTATCATTTTATATGGCTCACTTTTGTTCTTTTTGGATGGATGAATGAATGAATAACTGTTATACTTGAATGAATGCACTATTACTCTGATATCGGACATAGAACCATGAAAAATCTTACTCCCTTTAGTTCATTTTTTGATGATGTCAAAAAGGAGAAAAAAGTAGTGTATTGTCTATCTGAATTTTTAAAATTTAAATCCCTATCTAAATTTTTTAAATTTAAATACTCTTTTAAATTTTTTACTTTGATACAGTATTTTGCACTGATATGCCTCTGATATGCCCATTTTTATTCTGATACATCTATTTTTATCTTCATTTTGATACTATTTAAAAAATTACTCGGATACATCTATTTTTCTTGAGTGTTCTGATATTTTTGATATTTTTTTTTTGCATGAATGCCAAAATATCTCGATACATTCATTTTTTATTTTACAAAATGCTCCAAATTCTTCTCTTTTAATTCTTGGTTTCATCCTTACTTTGATATCAAAACGAGAAAAAAAGAAAGAAATATTTCTTTCACATTTATTGCTTTGATATTGAAAACAAGGAAGAGAAGAATAAAATTTTTTTATGAACCATCTCTGCTTCAATAAGAAAAATTTTATAAATTGAACACTCTTTATATAAGAAAGTGGGAGATCTTTTTCAAAATGATCAAAATGATTATTTTTATCTGTTTTATACAAGAATGGGAAGGATTTTAACTGACTAAGAACAATCCTTAGAAAAATTCTGATACCTTCACAAATGAGTTTTAGCAAAATGAATTGAAATATTAAAATTATTAAAAATATATATCTCATAATTTTTTATCTTTGGTATATTTCTATAAGTGCTTCACAAATCCAAATTCTTTGAGCTTTAAGGACTTATCTTACGAACACTCAAATATTTTGTCATCATCAAAAAGGAGGAGATTATTGCTCTAAGAATTAATTTTGATGATCGTAAATTATTTGAGAGGACTACTAATGTATTTCTTATCTTTAAAGAATATTTTTATGATATTTCAGATAGTCCAAAAGATTGGATTTGAAAAGCTTCATTAAGTGTACCAAAATTAAAATTTCTATAAGTTGAAGAAGTTTTTGAAGTCTTCTATGAGTGTCCAATTGATTTGAAGCTATTTGAGAGTATTTAAAAGTGTTCTGATAAGTTTTGAACCTTAAATACATGAAAAATTAGATTGCAACAAAATGGGACGACCCATCTGGATCATCCCTTTTTATTGAGTAACAAGTACGTACTGTTTTGACTTATGACATACAGTGGGACGACCCCTAAGACCTTGAGACCAAAATAGAAAGTTTGATTTTCAGGCTAGCCAAATGAGGCATCCCATGGGACTTTTCAGTCATAGTGGGATGACTCATATGGGATGACCCATTCTAGATGAGTTCGTAACAACTAGTTTTCAATCTATTTTTGGTGTATTTAATACACATTAAACACTCTTCAATGGCTCTAAACCAACTCTAAGAGATTCTCAAGAGTAAATGGTGATTATAAATGCTCTCTTGAAGTAAAAAATCATAAGTTTTGCAAGCATTCAAGTTCACATCCGAGAAAAGCTAAAACAAGCCCTAAAGAGAAGAAAAAAAGCATTTAATCACTTCACCAACCATTCTCCAGTTGCAATTAAGTGTGTAATTCATTGAGGGTATTTCGCAAAAGCTTTTTCTCCTTAAGTATTATATTTTTATTGCATTTATTATATTTATTTAAGGAGATAATTGTGCTGAATTTTTTATACCCTATTTTTCTCACATTATATTTGGGTTTTTAAGTTTTGGGGGATTTCAAAACTCAGTTGGATTAATTTGGATCTAGAATCGAATTATTGAGGGTTGGTTTGTATCCAAAAAATAAGTGTTCTTGCTTCGATAGTAAGGGTCAGAGTTGTCCGACGTGTTGTAATTTTAAAATCTATTTAGTGGATTGAATTCCTAAGTAGGGACTTGGAGAGTGGATGTAGGTACAAGATTGGCACCAAACCACTATAAATTTTTTGTATTTATTGTGCTTGCATCTTTTTATTTGTTCTTTGTATTTTATACTTGCATACCTAATATTTATGTTTGAATTTATTTTTATTAAAAATTAATCCACTCCACTCAAATACTTTAGTACATCACTTTAAGTGCACTAATCTTAAAATTCTAAAAAGATCCAATTCACCCTCCTTTTTGGGCTCCATATCTGGGTAACAAGTGGTATCAGAGCTCGGTGCTCTAGCTCTTCCTTGATTTAACCATCAAGAGGCAAAGGTCAATGGCAGCCCAATTTGGTACATCCCTAGTCGAGGGGCAATCCACAAACCGACCTTCATTTTTCAATTGATCAAACTATACCTATTGGAAAGCTCGGATGAGAATTTTTATTCAAATACTTGATTATGATATGTGGAGTATCATAGTAAATAGACCCCACACACCCACTAAATTGATTGATAGTGTATCTCTCCCTAAGTCGGAAGGTGAATGAGATGAATTTGATAAGAAAATGTCTTAGCTCAATGCTAAAGCCATGAATATCTTATATTATGCTTTAGATGCAAATAAATTCAACCGTATTTCATCTTGTAATTTAGCTAAAAAAATTTAGGATAGGTAAGAAATCACACATGAAGGTACAAACCAAGTTAAAGAATTTAAAATCAATATGCTTGTGCACAACTATGAACTATTTAAAATAAAATCTGAAGAGTCAATAACTCAAATATTCATCCATTTCACTGATATCATAAATGATTTAAAAAATCTTGACAAATATTATTCTAATAGTGATCTTGTGAGAAAAATACTCAGGTCTTTACCAAGATCGTGGGAGGCAAAGGTCACTGCAATCCAAGAAGCCAAAGATTTAAATATTCTATCATTGGAGGAGCTTCTTGGATCTCTTATGACTCACGAACTGACCATGAAGCAACACTCTGAGGAGGAAATAAGAAGAAATAAGGCTATCTCTCTCAAGTCGACAGCTCAGGAAGAAGAAGACACAGAAAAATCAGATAATAGAGAGGAAAATGAAGATTTGGCCCTGATCATCAGAAAATTTAGATGCTTCATGAGGAGAAAGAGACAAAAAATTAAGAGAAGACCACCAACTAATGGAGAGTCAAGTAAAGAAAGAGAAAAAGATCAGCCCATCATTTGTTATGATTGCAAGAAGCTAGGCCACTTCAGATCAAAATGCCTCCAGCTCAAGAAAGGTCAAAAGAAGTTCAAGAAGGAAAAGGCTATGATGGCTATATGGAGCGATAGTGATGACTCCACCACAGATGAAGAATCTCATGAAGAAGCCAATCTGTGCCTCGTGGCATATGAAAATGAGGTATCCTCCGAAACTCAAAATGAATTTACTTATGATGAACTGCTAGAAGCTTTTCATGAACTTTTGGATGATCTAAAAGAATTAAGAATAAAAAATAAAAATTTAAAATTAAAAAATCAAGTATTAGCTAAAGAAAAAGAAGAACTAAAGAATTAGTCCTTATTAAAAGAAAAATATGAATTTTCAAGCCAAAATGAAACTCTTGTAAAAGAAAATCAAAAACTAAAGGAAGAGGTAACCAAGTTAAACCTATAGTTGATAGATTTATATTAAGTT
This sequence comes from Elaeis guineensis, assembly GCF_000442705.2. Lineage (NCBI taxonomy): Eukaryota > Viridiplantae > Streptophyta > Magnoliopsida > Arecales > Arecaceae > Elaeis > Elaeis guineensis. Next base: position 343,427 of record NC_026003.2, read on the forward strand.
CAAACAAACTTTAGATGATCATTGATAGTTAAAAAGCTGTATATGATAAAGTCGGACTTGGCTATAACACTCTTAGAAAATAAAAATTATTGAATTTTTTTTATCAATATATCTATAAAAAAATTATCAAATATACTTATTTTAAATATGGTAATGTAGGGCATAAAGCTTATTCATATTTATCACATAAAGTTGATGATAGAAATGTTAAAAAAATATGGATTTCAAAAGAAACTATTGTGACTAACCCCAAAGGACCCAAGTTATCTTGGGTGCCTAAGGTTAAAACTTGATTTCATGTGTGCAGGTGTGTCTTGCATCCTAAGCAACAAAACGAAAGTGGTATCTTGATAGTAGATGCTCAAGATACATGACTGGTGATGAATCTTAATTCATCACCTTGGAAGCCAAGAATGGAGGGATAGTCATCTTTGAAGAAAATGACAAAGGAAAGATCATCAATATTGGTAATATTGATAACAAAAGTAAAGAATTAGAACTAAAGAATCATCCTTATTAAAAGAAAAAGATGAATTTTCAAGCCAAAATGAAACTCTTGTAAAAGAAAATCAAAAACTAAAGGAAGAGGTAACCAAGTTAAACCTATAGTTGATAGATTTACATTAAGTTCAAACAAACTTCAGATGATCATTGATAGTTAAAAAGCTGTATATGATAAAGTTGGACTTGGCTATAACACTCTTAGAAAATAAAAATTATTGAAAAATATTTTTATCAATATATCTATAAAAAAATTATCAAATATACTTATTTTAAATATGGTAATGTAGGGCATAAAGCTTATTCATATTTATCATATAAAGTTGATGATAGAAATATTAAAAAAATATGGATTTCAAAAGAAACTATTGTGACTAACCCCAAAGGACCCAAGTTAGCTTGGGTACCTAAGGTTAAAACTTGATTTCATGTGTGCAGTGTGTCTTGCATCCTAAGCAACAAAACGAAAGTGGTATCTTGATAGTAGATGCTCAAGATACATGACTGGTGATGAATCTTAATTCATCACCTTGGAAGCCAAGAATGGAGAGATAGTCATCTTTGGAGAAAATGACAAAGGAAAGATCATCGATATTGGTAATATTGGTATCACTCCCTTCACTTGTACTAAAAATGTATTACTTGTAGATGGTCTTAAGAAAAATATTTTAAGTATTAGTCAATTATATGATAAAGGTTACAAAGTAATTTTTGAATCATTTATGTGTATTGTAACTAGTCCCTTTAATGTTAGCACTAGATTCATTGGACATGGCATGGTAATGTATATATGGTTGATTTGGATAATATATCCTTACAAAATATGCAATATTTTATGACAATGGATGCTAAAATTAATGAGACTAGTTGGCTTTGGCACTGTAGCCTGGCACATATTAGTATGCATATACTTTCTAAAGTTATTAAAAAAATTTAATTTTTGATTTATCAAAAATTAATTTTGATAAAGATAAAATTTATGATGCATGTCAATTAGGTAAACAAACAAGAGTTTTCTTTAAATCTAAGAATATTATTTCAACTTCTAAACCTTTAGAGCACTTACATATGAATTTATTTGGTCCTACAAGGACAACTAGTCTAGGAAGAAAAAGGTTGATGATTTTTTGTATTTTACTTGGGTTTTGTTTTTAGCTTCTAAGGATAAAGTATTTTCAGTATTCTCTAAGTTTTATCGAAATATTTCGAATAAAAAAAATTTATCAATTATTTCTATACAAAGTGACCATGGCACTAAATTTGAAAATAAAGAATTTAAAAAATTTTGTGATGAAAAGGGCATAGATTATAACTTTTCAGTATTTAGAACACCACAACAAAATAGAGTTGTTAAAAAAAAAATAAAACCCTAAAATAAATGGTCCATACCATGCTATGTGAAAGCAAACTCCCAAAATATTTTTGGACAGAGGCAATTAACACAACATGTTATATTTTAAATCATACTTTAATAAAATCTATTTTAAAAAAAATATCTTATGAATTATGAAAAAGTAAAAAATCTAATATAGGTTATTTTTATATTTTTGGTTATCGATGTTTTATTTTGAGTAATGACAAAGATAGCTTAGACAAATTTGATGCTAAATCTGATGAAGCTATCTTTCTTGTCTATTCCATTTCTAGCAAAGTCTTTAGAGTATTTAATAAAAGAACACTAGTAGTGGAAGAGTCAATTCATATAGTTTTTGATAAAACTAATGATCTTCCATCAAAAAAGAAAGAGGATGCTGATGATACAGATATCATAAAAGATGAAATGAAAGAGTTCACCCTTAATGACTCAATTGAGTGAAACAATGATCAATTGGATGAAAAAATGAGGATGAAAGTATCAATGATCAGAACATTCAAGAATAACCTCAGGACACAGATAATCTTTCAAAAGAATGGAGGTATGTCCACAATCATCCCAAAAAATTAATAATTGATGATCCAACATAAGGAGTAAGAAGTAGATCCTCACTTAGAGATATTTGTAATTATGTAGCTTTTATTTCACATCTAGAACCTAAAATAATAGATGAAGCTGAAAAAGATCATAACTGGATAATTATCATACAAAAAGAGCTAAACTAATTGAAAAAAATAATGTATGGACACTAGTTGCTAGACCTAAAAATCATCCCATAATAGAAACTAAATGGGTATATATAAATAAATTAGATAAAGATGAAAATGTAATAAGAAATAAAGTAAGATTAGTTGCTAAAGGATGCAATCAACAAGAAAGAATTGATTTTGATGAAATATTTACTGCTGTTGCTAGACTTGAAGCCATAAGAATGCTACTTGCTTTTGCTTATTTTATGAACTTTAAATTATTTCAAATAGATGTTAAGAGCGCTTTTCTAAATAGTTATATTGCTGAAGAAATATATGTAGAACAACCTTCAGATTTTAAAGGTCATAAATTTTTGGATCATATATTTAAGTTAAACAAAGCATTATATGGTTTAAAACAAGCTCTTAGGATTTGGTATGAAAGATTAAGTAAGTTCTTATTAGAAAATAATTTTTAAGAAAAAAATTGATACAACTCTATTTATAAAAATAAAAGATAAAAAAATTTTAGTTATACAGATATATGTTGATGACATTATATTTGGGTCTACTAATGAAGATTTATGCCAAAAGTTTGCCAAGCTCATGCAAGGGGAGTTCGAGATGAGCATAATAGAAGAACTTACTTTCTTCCTCGGACTCTAGATTAAGCAAATGAAGAAAGAGATCTCCATCACCCAAAGTAAGTACATAAGAGAACTATTAAAGAAATTTGGAATGGAGAGCTCAAAAATTGTAAGTACACCTATGATCCCTTCTTGTAAATTAGAAAAAGATGAGCATGGTAAAAATATTGATTCAAAGCTCTATAGAGGCATGATAGGCTCTTTATTGTATTTTACTGCTAGTAGACCTGATATAATATTCAATGTATGTATGTGTGCTAGATATCAGTCAAATCCTAAGGAATCTCACTTAAATACTGTTAAGAGAATTTTTAGATACTTAAAAGGAACACAAAATCTAAGACTTTGGTTCTCAAAACAATCTTCTATTGACTTAATGGTTTACTCAGATGTAGACTTTGGTGGATGTAAATTAGATAGAAAAAGTACTAGTGAAACTTGCTAATTTTTTAGAGTAAACTTAATCTCTTGATTTAGCAAGAAGCAAAATTTTGATACTATCAATATATAAGCATATGATTGAATCAAATAAAGTCTGCTCTGATACCACTATAGGGTTCGATGAGCACAGTGGAAGCAATATGGATTTCAAAAATTTGCATAATGAAACTTCAAGCATTCAAACCCTAATCGTAGGAATCCCTTGATGATAAACAATTATATGCATATATATGTACAAAACTATAGTAGGCATAGAAAAATACCTGTCACGTTATATCCAAAATTTTGACAGAGTTTTCATTAGGCACCCAAATGTTCACCCTCTAATGTTGATCCACATGAGAGTTGATTCAAGACTCTCACTCTCTAATCTGGTTCCTCCCACTGAATTCTTTCTCAAAGAATTTCTTTAGATAGCACAGCACCTGGCCTTCCTTCCTCTCCTCCTAGCCTTTTCCTTTCTCCACCTTTCTTTTCTCCTTGCCTTTCCTAATTCTCTTCCTAGACCCTTGTCCTAAAATGAGACTTGTCCTTACTATTTTGGACTTATCTTAACAAGGAAAGGAAGAGAGCTATTCAAGCAACCTAAGAGACTATGTAAGAAAGAAGAGATTTGGAACTTCTCCGATGGATCAGAACCCTGGTGTGCCACCCTTTTTATAGTTGGAGATCGGATGCCTTCCATGCCATCTCGTGCCCCATCCAAGGGTTATCTTATGCCCTATCATAAAATCTCATGCCTTCCCATCTTATCTCACACCCATCAGCAAATCAACGACAAGCGGCAAACATCGAGAATTAAATGAAGAGTCGCTTCGCGTAGAAAGACTCTTTAGAGAAATAATTCTCAATGTTTTTCGAAGAGTCATGAGACTTTCTTAGGTGTGGGCACTTAATTCTATGGATGGGAATCTATCTGATGGCCATCCAATGGCCAAAGAAAGAGGCATAAAACCAAACTTGGCATGGAGAACTTAAGAGGCCTTAACCACTTGGACTCTAAGTCCGAGTGGTGCCAAGGATAACGGGTCGGTTAGGTTCAAGCTTTATTCATTTAACCCGATAACTAAATAGTGATTAAGAAGCAGAAGGACTCTTCTATACCTCTTAATAATCTGAAGTCCATGCCATAAAATTTTTATTATGGAATTAAATGGATAAGAACAAGGGGCGCCCTATAGGATGGGGCACCATTTGGCCCATGTGCACAAAACAAATCAGCATGCACCAAGAGAGAGGATCTCTGGCATGGGGGATACTAGATAAATGGATGTGGGGTTTCGATAGTGCAATAGAATAGTAGATTTTAAAATTTTATAATCATGAAACCCATGACATCCAAAACCCTAGACCCAATATCATTTGACTAATTGCAACTAATGAATAATTAATAAGATAATTATGATATAGTTTAGATAAATACCTCTTATACTAAATTTTTAATTTCTATAGACACACAAGCATATGCCCTCCACAGGTGAGTTCCAAGAATAGGACTCCTTGCTTAAAAACCTTGTTGATGAGTTCCAATCTATAGAACCCGATTTGACCCAGTTTGATCAAACCCACTCCTTGACTTGGACTTGACGTCTCCTTGACTTTGACTTAGACTCCTAAACCCTCTCTTTCTATCTCTAATTTTCTCTTAATTTTTTTTCTAGCCTCTTATCTTAGAGAAGGCAAACTTGTCTTAAACTTGAGACAATGTCTTTGAAGGGAAAACCACCTTTTTCCTTTTAGGATCTTCCAGATCTAATAAGATCTGGGGCAGAATATTTAAAAAAAAATTATCCTATGATATTTCAGATCTAAGATCTATTAGATCTGATTCTTATTATCTAATATTTAATCTAAAATTAATCTAAAACTTGAGGATTAGAGAAATACCTCTAGGGTAACTAGATTACTCTGTAGATGATCGCAGCAATGCCCGAGGTTCAAAAATAGCCACGCAGTCACCTGGCCTCTACCGATATCCACTCAAGTAGAATCTAGATCATCTTCTCCTTGCAAATTTTACTCCAAAAATAAGATCTGAATCTGATCTAGAAGATCTTCAAAAGATCTTCTGAAGTTGGAGCAGCAGCTTCTCAACAAATCCCTGCAGCCTTCTGATCAGGGAGCCACCACGCCTTGGACAAGTACCAAATGGATGCCCAACTTCTTGGATGTGAAGAGGGGAGGGAGAGGAGCAGAGAGGGTATAGAGAAGTAGAGAGGATTCAGGCTTTTGTTAGGTATTGAGCAGATTCTCTAAACCCTAGGTGCAGACAGGGTTTAAATAGACCCTGCTGCGTCATGCAGTGCCACATCATTCGACCAATCAAAAAATTTTAATTAATTCTGAAAAAATTTGATTGGTAGAGTGATATCATTTGATCATATCAGATAAAAACTCCACCAAACTCTCCTACTGTTGGCACCAACACTGGATAAAAATAGTGAGATTGGCGCCCAACAGTTTGAGTCGATCAAGGCATAGAGTCCTCATCTCATGAGACTCTATCCTTATCCACTTGGGGCGCACACCCAATCTGATCTTGGCACTATTTTGAGGCCTAATTTAGTAGGTGGACACTCCATAAAAATTTTCCAATGACCTCTTGCCAGGTGGCCTTCAGTCCAAGGTCTATGGGTCAATGTTTGACCAATGTCCTAAAACGGAAATGGCAGGTGACAGGAATTAGCAAGTGTTGTCTTAAATTTATCTCATGAATTAAGACAAGTCCTTTCTGAGCTGGACTGACTCCAGTCAGACTATAAAAAATCTTTTCAAGATTCTCTGGATAAGTCAAATCATATTTGGCTCAGTCGAGATAGAAAAGATTACACGAGGAGAAAGTTAGGCTCAATCGTATGCTAGCATGATTTCTTTGAACCTAATTGGATCTAATCCAAATCAATCGAACTAGATTAGCTCAATTGATGATATCCAGACCCTAACTCTTATTTGTGTGATCCAGTAGATTCATATTCGTATGATAATGAGACATGTCATGATCTCATCATCGACATCATCGAAACTCCTTTCGATGGATTAAAACTCTTCTGATTCAGACAATTAGAATGATCGATCATCAAGATCATGCTAATTGCTCTCAAAATCTATCAATGACACCTAGCAGTATATGGTAGCAACCCATCAGAAATGAAGATGAACCTCTCGGTGCAGCTACCTGTGTGATTGAGTTCTTCTATCATGAGTCCCGACTATATTAGGGTTAAGGTGAACTCGTCAAACCCAGCATTAGTCATATGAATCAATCAATCGATCCAAGTCCGATGTGAAACCTTAATGAAAAACTTTTTTCCATTATTTCACTCTGCCATGGCCATGGGCTTGAGGACTCGATCTTTCGATCATCATAGAACTACTCTCTTATCTACTGAGGTTGATAGATCCCATCTTGGTGCAATCTGATTCCTACAACGAATATGCTACAGCCAACATATACCTCAGAATTTCGAATGGCTAGGAGAACGAGTTATGGTGTAGTCAAACTATAACACACTCAAGTGAACTGTCGATGTACCTCAGATCAAAGAACTAGACATACAGCTGCAGCATCGAGCTAGTCATCGATGAGAAGGTAGACTTCCTTATGACTGCTCGAGGTGGTCATGCTCAGTACTCTCGTTCTCAATGAATACCTGTACTCTCACTCTGGTGTCTCCACACCATAGACTCAAGACACATCTACCCTAAGAAAGTGATCGTACACCAATTTTTTGGATCGATCACCATCTTCGTGATGATCCTATGGTTAGGAGCTATTTATGAGTTAGTTATGTTAATTCATGCCTTAAATTTTTAACTCTTAAAAATATGAATTAATATTCTTACTAACTCAAAGGATGTATCACAGATATAATGTACACAATGTGATAGTAGAATAACCTTTTTATTCATTTATAGTCAAAATTATAAATTTACCCTTATATTTGTACAGGAATGTGTCAGCCAATCTGACATCTAGGGCACACATCTAACAAACTCCCACTTGACCTAATATCAATTGGCTACATATCTAAGTCCCATCTTCTCAAGGTGGGCTTTGATCTTCTGCTAGCCTAATAGCTTTGTCAGTGGATCTGCCATATTGTCTGTGGAGTCGACTCTCTTAACCTTGACATAATTTTTTTCGAGATAATCACAGATCAGATAGAATCGCCGCTCGATATGCTTGGACTTCTGGTGAGACCTTGGCTCCTTAGCTAGGGCTATGGTGCCATTATTGTCACAGTAAAGAGGGATGGCATCCGATGACATCACTCTAAGCTCTGCGGCAAACTTCTTATACCAGAATGCCTTTTTCACAGCTTTCGATGCAGCAATATACTCTGCCTCCATGATGGAATCAGCAATCACCGTCTGCTTGAAACTCTTCCAGCTAACTGCACCATCATTGCAAATGAACAAACTCCCATATGTCAACTTTCGATCATCTATATCAGACATAAAGTCTGAGTTTGTAAATTCCTGAACCTGGAGTTCTCCATTCCCAAAGACTAGAAACATATCCTTAGTCCTTCTCAAGTACTTAAGGATACATTTCACAGAAGTCCAGTGCTCTTCGCCTGGATTCAACTGATATCTGCTTGTGACACTCACAGCATGGGCTATATCAGATCGTGTACATAGCATGACATATATGAGGCTCCCTATTACGGAAGCATAAGAGATCTTGCTCATGCATTCAATCTCCTCAGATGTGCTAGGGCACATCTTCTTGGAGAGATGAATGCCATGTCTAAAAGGTACTAAACCTCTTTAGAAATTTTCATGCTAAACTTTTTAGCACCTCCTCTATGTACATCTTCTGTGAAAGTCCCAGCATCCTATTTGGTCTATCTCTATAGACCTTAATACCCAGTATAAAGGATGCCTCTCCTAGATCTTTCATAGAGAACTCCTTAGATAACCATATTTTGACTAAGGTCAATATGAAAATATCATTCTCAATCAGAAGGATGTCATCTACGTACAGTACGAGGAAGACAACTACGCTCCCACTGACCTTCTTGAACACACATGGTTCCTCCTCATTCTTGATGAAACCAAATATTTTGATCACATCATTGAAATGAGTATTCCAGCTTCGAGATGCTTGCTTAAGTCCATAAATGGACCTTTGTAGCTTGCAGATCTTGTGATCATCATCACTGGATGTGAAACCAAGCGGCTGTTCCATATAGATATCTTCCTCAAGATATCTATTTAAGAATATCATTTTCACGTCCATCTGTCATATTTTATAATCGAAATAAGCTGCAATAGCAAGCAATATGCGGATAGATTTTAGCATAGCTACAGGCGAAAAGGTATCCTGATAGTCAATACCTTCACGCTGACTATAACCTTTCGCTACGAGCCTAGCCTTGAATGTCTCCACATTTCCATCTGCACCTATCTTTCTCTTGAAGATCTATTTACACCTAATAGGTACAATACCTTCAGATGGATCTACCAAGGTCCAGACTTGGTTTGAGTGCATCGAGTCAATTTCTGATCTCATTGCCTCTAACCATTTCTCAGAGTCGATATCTAATATCACCTCGTCATAGGTCTTGGGGTCATCACCATGAGCCCCATTTCTCGTGAGGAATATTTCCTCTACTTCTTCTTGTATAGTACCTAAGTACCTTTCAGGAGGATGGAAAATCTTAATCGATCTACGAGGTAAAAGAGGTTGTGTTAGGACTGGTTCTAATTGATTTGGTTCTTCAGGTTCTTTAGCTCATTGCTTTTGGGAGACATTCTCTTTGAGCTTAATTATTCTTCCGATGCCACTATCTTAAATAAACTATTTTTTAAGAAATATAGCATGTCGATTCACAATCACATTGTGATCTTTCAGAATATAGAAATAGTATCCTAATGACTCTTTAGAATATCCTATGAATCGAGCTCTAAAAGACCTGAATTCTAACTTGTCTGCCTGCTGTCTCTTGACATGAGTCGGACAACCCCAAATTCTGAGATGACTCAGACTTGGCTTCTTACCATGCCATATCTCATATGGTGTGGTAGGAACGGTTTTAGAGAGAATCTTATTCAATACATATATTGCTGTCATAAGACAATATCCCCAAAGAAACTCAGGGAGGTCTGTGAAGCTCATCATGAAACGGACCATATCTAATAGGGTCCGGTTCCTGCATTCTGAAACCCCATTGAGTTATGGCGTTCTAAGTGGAGACCATTGAAAGACTATGCCATTGTCCTTAAGATAGTCTAGAAACTTCCGACTAAGGTATTCACCTCCTCGATCTGATCGAAGAATCTTAATGGGTTTTTCTGTTTGTTTTTCTACTTCATATTTGAATTCTTTGAACTTTTCAAAGGCTTCAGACTTGTGTTTCATTAGAAACATATATCCGTACCTAGACATATCATCGATAAAGGTAATGAAGTAGACATAGTTGCCTTTAACCGGCATATCAAATGGGCCACATATATCTGTATGTACTAGGGCAAGTAGGTCTGTGGCCCTTTCCCATGTCCTGTAAAAGGGAGCTTGATCATTTTGTCTTAAAGGTATGATTCACAAACTGGATATGACTCGAAAGTCAACGGACTCAATAGTCCAAATTTTTTCAATTTGTGAACCCTGTCTTCCGCTATATGATCTAGCCTTAGGTGCCATAGATACCTATCATTTAGACTATCTCTAGGCCTTTTAATTCCTATGACATTCACATTTTGCTCGATATTAAATACAGATACATCAATATGTAGCTGATAGAGATCATTAATAAGAAAACTATTTGCAACTTTATTATTTTCATAAAATATGTTACAATGGTTCTTATGAAAGCTAATCACATAGCCTTCTTGTGCTAAATATGAAACAGAAATCAAATTCCTGCTTGCTGCAGGCACATAATAACAATCTCTAAGAACTAAATCTAATTCTAATGATAATCACAGAGGATAGGTTTCCACGGCCACAGCAGCAACTCTTGCTATGTTTTCGATGCGTAGGATCATATCCCCATCCCTCAGCCTCCTGCTCTCCTCAAGATCCTGCATAGAAGTGCACAAATGAGCACTAAAACCAGAGTCAAGTACCCAACTGGATGCAGAGAAAATCGTAAGATTAGATTCTATAACAAGCATACCTCCAGAAGGATCATCTTTCTTGTTCTTCAGGATGGCCAGGTACTGAGGATAGTTTCGCTTTCAATGGTCGTCTGAATTGCAGTAGAAATATTTTTCCTTTTCAGCAGCCTTCTTCTTCGGTTCCGTCTTCTTCTTCTTCCCATCCACCTTTTGCTTCTTCGTAGACTTCTTCTTCTTTCCAAAAGACTTTCTCTTGGAAGAAGTTTGCTCCACAGTAAGGACTGAGCCTTTTGAACCCTTCAAAGAAAGCTCAGCCGTAACCAACACGTTTATTAACTCAGCCAAGGTACACTGCATCTTATGCATATGGAAGTTCATGATGAACTGACCATATGCATCAGACAAGGACTGAAGGATCACATCAATCTGAAAATCCCTGTCTAAGATGACACCGAGCTTCTCAAGCTCCTCAAGGTCCTCGATCATTGTCAAACAATAATCTTGGATTGACTGCCCATCATGTATTTTAGTCTTAAAAAGCTTTTGGCAGACTTGATACTTAGCTGCGCGACTTTGTTCACCAAACAACTCTTATAGGTGAGCCAATATTTGGTGGATAGTCATAATATTCTCATGCTGGTGCTGCAAGTTATTAGACATAGCACCCAACATGTAGTACCTGACTTTGTTATCGTCATCCATCTATTTTTTTTAGAGACGCTCTCTGTTCAGTAGTTGGACGTGCTGGCATGGCAGGTGGATCCTGATCTAAGACATGAGTCAGTTTTTTGAAACCCAGAATAATTTTGTAGTTCCTCAATTAGTCCTTAAAATTAGGTCTAGTCAATCTGTGGATGTCTAGTATTTTGGTCAAGGGGTTGGACGCAGACATATTTTCTGTAGAGAGTCAAGAATTTCTAGTTAGATTTTGTAATCAGACTTAACCAATTTATTTATGATTTTATTTTTAAACAAATTAGGCTCCCACTATTTTTTCAGATCCCTACACTCTCTAGGTAGAGACGTGAAAATCTCCATGATTAGTGATTTTTAGTGGATGGTAGGTCTCACCGACTGGCTCACCACCTCACCTAACAGTTATTGGTGATGGATCAATCGATGAGTGGATAACTCTTGTTCAATGATTCTCTAATCATGATGCATCCAAAACTTGATCTCTAATTCATGAAGCTCATCGTACCCAGAATATTGCTTCAATCCTTAGTTAAGTCAAACCCACCATTTGCACGAATTAGATTCTGATTGGGTCCCTCATCGTATCCAGAATATTGAGCACAACCCATTCTCTAATTCATAGCATCCAATGCCTAATGGACATGGTTGCATCTTTTCGGTGCAACTGAGCCGCTGTAACCAGTCGAGAACAATCAACCCCGAGAAGGGCCCGCACATTCACATGGTAGAAGAACTTAGACTTCATATTTTCTTAGAAAAATTTAATTTAGATCTCATTAAACTTGACTTGACATAGTCATAACAATTATGACTAATCTAGTGGCATGGGTTAGCTCGAATTGTTAGTCACCTCCAATCAAAACTGGATCGACACATATGGCCAGGTAAGTGAGACCAGTGGAAGGGATATGCCATTAACTTGACAAAAATGCATTCGAGTCTAGTAGCTCCCAATTAAAAATCAGTCGGTCGCATCTGCCCAACTTACCTAAGATACCAAATTATCAAACCAGAACCAATTGGGTTAGTCTACAATTCAGGCTCTAACCACTGAGCCAAATTAGGTCTTAATTTGATCGAGTCATATCTAAATGTGATTCGACCTTGACCTATACTTAATCCTATTAGGCTGGTCAATTATTAGCTTTCATGATCCCACCTAACCAACTTTTGATTCGATTTGATCAATCGCTAGACCTAATTGAGCTACCCAAGTCCGAACCCAAGTTTATGAAAATGACTTAGATCTGAAATTCTTAATTTTAGACCTAATTTAATTTCATAAGCTTAATTCATTAATTAAATCTTGGATTCATAAATAAAACATGTAAAATAAATCCTAGGGTTTCAAGATCTAGGATTTTGCAGAAAAATAAGTTTGATTTCTGATTAAGGATGAACGCGCAGCACCCCTACATGCCATAAGAACACCCTATTGAATGGGAGGAGAGGGTTTTAAATCCTACTTTATTCTTATGACCGGATGGCCTTGAGGAACACCTTAATCAAAAATATTGATTTAACTATAAAACTAGTTAGATCTAAGTTACACATCACATATTTAATTTTAGATCTAACTTATACATGCTTTGCATACATCTCATGTATTAAAATCTGATCTAATTAGCATACTTTCATATCTGATATATCACATGTAACATCTAAAAAATAAGATTTAAATTGAACGATTCAATATAAAATCTATTCTAGATAGTTACTAGAACAATTCTACAACTAATCTAGGCATGCAACAGATCAATCTTATGAATTAATTAAATTTTATTTTTTATTTTTTGATCTGAATTTAATATTTATAACATCAAAAAATTAGAGAATAAATTAGATCTAATTTATATTTTAATCATATTAAAATATAAAACTATAAGACTATTCATAGTTTAAACTATTCCTAGTCTAGTCATGCATCTCATACATGTTAGATCTACTTAGATTTAATTTTAAATTTTTTAATTTAGATTCAATCACATCTGATGTGACATCTAAAATTTATTAATATCAAATAAATAAAAATAAAAATTAGATCTAAATTAGATCTGAAATAGAGCCATCAATCTGGCTCTGATACCAGTTGAAGGAAAAATTACCTTTTTCCTTGTAGAATCTTCCAGATCTAATGAGATCTGGGGTGAATATTTTTTTAAAAAAATTATCCTATAATATTTTAGATCTAAGATTTATTAGATCTAATTCTTATTATCTTATATTTAATCTAAAATTAAATCTAAAATTTGAGGATTAGAGAAATACCTCTAGGGTAACTAGATTACCCTGTAGATGATCGCAGCAATGCCCGAGGTTCAAAAATAGCCATGCAGTCGCTTGGCCTCTACCGATATCTACTCAAGCAGGATCTAGATCACCTTCTCCTTACAAATCTTTGCTCCAAAAATCAGATCTAGATCTGATTTGAAAGATCTTCAAAAGATCTTCTGAAGCTAGAGCAGCAGCTTCTCGATAAATCCCTGCAGCCTTCTGATTAGGGAGCCACCATGCCTTGGACAAGCACCAGATGGATGCTGAGGGGAGGGAGAGGAGCAGAGGGGGTATGGAGAAGTGGAGAGAATTTAGGTTTTTGCTGGGTATTGAGCAGATTCTCTAAACCCTAGGCGCAGATAGGATTTAAATAGACCCTGCTGTGCCATGCAGTGCCACATCATTCGACCAATCAAAAAATTCTAATTAATTTTGAAAAAATTTTGATTGGTCGAGTGATGTCATCTGATCATATCAGATAAGAATCCCACCAAACCCTCGTACTGTTGGTTCCAATACTGGATAAACACAGTGAGATTAGGTCCAACAGTTTGAGTCGATCAAGGCATAGAGTCCTCATCTCATGGGACTCTATCCTTATCCACTTGGGGCGCACGCTCAATCTGATCTTGGCACCCACTTTGAGGCCTAATTTAGCAGGTAAACACTCCACAAAAACTCTCCAATGACCTCTTGCCAAGTGGCCTTCAGTCCAAGGTCCATGGGTCAATGTTTGACCAATGTCCTAAAATGGAAATGGTAGGTGACAGGAATTAGTAGGTGTTAATTCATATTTTCAAGAGTTGAAAATTTAAGGCATGAATTTACATAACTAACTCATAAACAGCTCCTGATCATAGGATCATCACGAGGATGGTGATCGATTCGGAAGGTTGGTGTACGATCGCTTCCTTAGGGTAGATGTGTCTTGAGTCTACGGTGTAGAGACATCGGAGTGATAGTACAGGTATTCGTTGAGAATGAGAGTATTGAGTGTGACCACCTCGAGCAATCATCAGAAAGTCTACCTTCTCGTCGATGACTAGCTCGATGCTGCAGCTGTGTGTCTAGTTCTTCGATCTGAGGTACATCGATAGTTCACCTTGAGTGTGTTATAGTTTGACTACATCATAACTCGATCTCCTAGCCATTCGAAACTTGAGGTGTATGTTGACTGTAGCATATTCATTGTAGGAACCAGATTGCACCAAGATGAGATCTATCAACCTCGATAGATAAGAGGAGTAGTCCTATGATGATCGAAAGATTGAGTCCTTAAGCCCATGGCCATGGTAGAGTGAAATAATAGAAAAGAGTTTTTCATTAAGATTTCACATCAGACTTGGATCGATCGATTGATTCATATGACTGATGTTGGGTTTGACGAGTTCATCTTAACCCTAATTCAGTCGGGACTCATGATAGAAGAACTCAATCACATAGGTAGCTGCACTGAGAGGTTCATCTTCATTTCTGATGGGTTGCCACCATATACTGCTAGGGGTCACTGGTGGATTGTGAGAATAATTAGAAGATCTTGATGATCGATCATTCTAATTATCTGAATCAGAAGATTCTGGTCCATCGAAAGGAGTTTCGATGATGTCGATGATGAGATCATGACATGTCTCATTACCATACAAAAATGAACCTAACTGGGTCATACAAATAAGAGTTAGGGTCTGGATGTCATCAATTGAGCTAGCCCAGTTCGATTGATTTGGATTAGATCCAATTAGGTTCAAGAAAATCATGCTAGCACATGATTGAGTCTAACTTTCTCTTCGTGCAATCTTTTTCATCTCGACTGAGTCAAATATGATTTGACTTACCCAGAGAATCTTGAGAAAGTTTTTCTCAGTCTGACTAGAGTCAGTCTAGCTCAAAAAGTCTTATCTTAATTTATGAGATGAATTTAAGACAACACCTGCCAATTCCTGTCACCTGCCATTTCCATTTTAGGACATCGATCAAATGTTGACTTATGGATCTTGAACTGAAGGCACTTTGCAAGAGGACATTGGAGAGTTTTTGTACAGTGTCCACCTACTGAATTAGGCCTCAAAGTGGGTGCCAAGATCAGATTGGGCGTGTGCCCCAAGTGGATAAGGATAAAGTCCCATGAGATGAGGACTCTATGCCTTGATCGACTCAAACTGTTGGGGGCCAATCTCACTGTGTTTGTCCAGTGTTGGTGCCAACAGTAGGAGGATTTGGTGGGATTTTTATCTGATATGATCAGATGAATTACTCCACCAATTAAATTTTTTTCAGAATTAATTAAAATTTTTTGATTGGTCGAATGATGTGGCACTGCATGGCGCAGCAGGGTCTATTTAAACCCTGTCTGCGCCTAAGGTTTTGAGACACTGCTCAATACCCAGCAAAAGCCTAATATCCCTCCACTTCTCATTCCCCCTTTGTTCCTCTCTCTCCCCTCTTCACATCCAAGAAGTTGGGCATCCATCTGGTGCTTGTCCAAGGCATGGTGGCTCCCTGATCAGAAGGTTGCAGGGATTTATCGAGAAGCTGCTGCTCCAGCTTCAGAAGATCTTTTGAAGATCTTCCAAATCAGATCCAGATCTAATTTTTAGAGTAGAGATTTGCAAGGAAAAGATGATCTAGATCCTATTTGAGTGGATATCGGTAGAGGCCAGGCGACTGCGTGGCTATTTTTGAACCTCGGGCATTGCTACGATCATCTACAGGGTAATCTAGTTACCCTAGAGGTATTTCTCTAATCCTTAAGTTTTAGATTTAATTTTAGATTAAATATTAGATAATAAAAATTAGATCTAATAGATCTTAGATCTGAAATATTGTAGGATAATTTTTTTTAAAAAAATATTCCATCCCAGATCTCATTAGATCTGAAAGATCCAACAAGAAAAAGAGCGATTTTTTCTTCAACTGGTATCAGAGCCAGGTTGATGGCTCTATTTCAGATCTAATTTAGATCTAATTTTTATTTATCTGATATTAATGAATTTTAGATATCACATCAGATATGATTAGATCTGAAATCAAAAAATTTAAAATTAAATCTAAGTAGATCTAACATGTATGAGATGTATGACTAGACTAGGAATAGTTTAAACTATGAATAGTCTTGAAGTTTTATATTTTAATATGATTAAAATATAAATTAGATCTAATTTATTTTCTAATTTTTTGATGATATGAATATTATATTTAGATCAAAAAATAGAAAATAAAATTTAATTAATTCATAAGATTGATCTGCTGTATGCCTAGACTAGTTGTAGAATTGTTCTAGTAATTGTCTAGAATAGATTTTATATTGAATAGTTCAATTTAAATCTTATTTTTCAGATGTTACATGTGATGTATCAGATCTAAAAGCATACTAATTAGATCAGATTTTAATACATGAGATGTATGCAAAGCATGTATAAGTTAGATCTGAAATTATATTTGTGATATGTAACTTAGATCTAACTAGTTTTGTAGTTAAATCAATATTTCTGATTAAGGTGTTCCTCATGGCCATCCGGTCATAAGAATAAAGTAGGGTTTAAGACCCTCTCCTCCCATTCAATGGGGTGTTCTTATGGCGTGTAGGGGTGCTGCGCGTTCATCCTTAATTAGAAATCAAACTTACTTTTCAACAAAATCTTAGACCCTGAAACCCTAGAATTTATTTTACATATTTTATTTATAAACCCAAGACTTAATTAATGAATTAAGCTTATAAAATTAAATTAGATCTAAAATTGAGAATTTCAGATCTAAGTCATTTTCATAAAATTAGATTTGGGCTTGGGTAGCTCAATTAGGTCTAGCGGTTGATCAAACCGAATCAAAAGTTGGTTAGATGGGATCATGAAAGCTAATAATTGACCAACCTAATAGGATTAAGACTAGATCAAGGTCGAATCATATTTAGATGTGACTCGATCAAGTTAAGACCTAATTTGGCTCAGTGGTTAGAGCCTGGATTGTAGACTAACCCAATTGGTTCTGGTTCAACAATTTGGTGTCTAAGGTAAGTTGGGCAGATGCGACCGACTGGTTTTTAATTGAGAGCTACTCGACTCGAATGCATTCTTGTCAAGTTAATGGCATATCTCTTCCACCGGTCTCACTTACCTGGCCATATGTGTCGATCCAGTTTTGATTTGAGGTGGCTAACAATTCGAGCTAGTCCATGTCACTAGGTTAGTCATAATTGTTATGACTATGTCAAGTCAAGTTTAATGAGACCTAAATCAAATCTCCCTAAGAAAATATTAAGTCTAAGGTCTTTCACCATTGTAGATATGCGGGTCCTTCCTGGGGTTGATTGTTCTCGACTGGTTACAGTGGCTCAGTTGCACCGAAAAGATGCAACCATGTCCATTAGGCATTGGATGCTACGGATTAGAGGATGAGTTGTGCTCAATATTTCGGATACGGTGAGGGATCCAATCAGGAATCTAATTCGTACAATTGATGGGTCTGACTTAAC
>NC_026003.2:366579-376641 GCF_000442705.2 Elaeis guineensis
CCCGCAGGGGGCGGCTCGAGTTCACGAAGAACCGACACCAAATTCGAAAGCGAAGCTCATACGATACGGAGAAATGAATGATTTTTTTTTTTCTTTTTAGATTTAATAGTAATCTGAAATATTTAATGTTGGATTCATGGAACGTTTTTATTCGGTAGTTGGGAAGGGAAGTTAACGTGAAGGGGGATATCCAATGCACTCGTTCGGCGTGTACGACCTACCTTGGTCGGTGGAAGAGGAGACATAAGATGGGGAACTCGCGGCGCCTTCCAATTCCAAAAGCAAATAGATTGTTAGGTGTTTCATGCATGCACGTTTTCAACTTACAGAATCCTCTAATCTTTTAATATAACTCAAATTCATTCATCTAGAAGTGGAAATTATTGGAAGGATTTGCCCGACTTATATTGCTAGCCTGCCTACTCTTCAATCATAAATATCAAGCTATGCGACTAGCTTTTCATCAAAATCAAATGAATGTGCCTACCCAAAAAAAAAAAAATCAAATGAATGTGATTACTTTTTTAAAAAAATAGTTATAGCATGCCCAATAATAATCTAGGTATTTTTTTGGTAAGTTATACTATCGCAAATGTAAACAATACTTTTGCCCTACAGCAACGGCATTGACGTCATGAAATTTGTTGCCAAATGCAGGAATCAATAAACTATAAAATTATCAATTTTGTAATTATGATGAATTTTCAATGCATGTAGGGGGTGGCCCAAAATATTTTCTTTTTATAGGGCAATGCAGCAATGCCAGTCCTAAGTTTTTTTCTTGCGCTGCTATCATCCTAACAAGCCACATGGCCTCCAAAGATAAGATGGACAACAACCAAGTCGTCCATGGCAGTAGATCCTCTCCATCGCGTCAACTTCTTCAAATCACGTGTCAGTTGTGCTAGTGAAGGAACTCCCTTTGGCATTTACTCTTTCCCATAAAATAATATCTGAAAAGATCTTGCGTTAGAAAATATTCATTTCGCTCTGTGTTATTTGGTCTCCATTTCTTTTTCTTTTTCTTTTTTTGAAACCAAGAGAGACTTTCATTGCTACTTCAGTAACTAGTTACATCCAAAATGCAGTACCATAAAGCTTTAATACATACAAAACAAGCAGCAAAAGCCCAAAAAGACAGCTTCACAATATATTGATAGGTACAGAGTAAGGAGCAATAGCTGAAAATGAAGAACAGCGAGAAGAGAGTTTGTATGTAGCCCAAATATATTGACTGAAGATCTGTAGCAGTTATTGTATATAATAAAACTTGAGGATCCAAAATCCTATGGGTTAAACTGGTGGACAGCAGATTTAGTCAATGCCTTGAAGCACCAGGAATAAATAAACTGAAGAGCATCATCCAGCATCACAGCAGTTGGGCATGGGTTAAACAAACTGTAGCCTGATCTTGCGTTAGAAAATATTCATTTCGCTCTGTGTTATTTGGTCTCCATTTCTTTTTCTTTTTCTTTTTTTGAAACCAAGAGAGACTTTCATTGCTACTTCAGTAACTAGTTACATCCAAAATGCAGTACCATAAAGCTTTAATACATACAAAACAAGCAGCAAAAGCCCAAAAAGACAGCTTCACAATATATTGATAGGTACAGAGTAAGGAGCAATAGCTGAAAATGAAGAACAGAGAGAAGAGAGTTTGTATGTAGCCCAAATATATTGACTGAAGATCTGTAGCAGTTATTGTATATAATAAAACTTGAGGATCCAAAATCCTATGGGTTAAACTGGTGGACAGCAGATTTAGTCAATGCCTTGAAGCACCAGGAATAAATAAACTGAAGAGCATCATCCAGCATCACAGCAGTTGGGCATGGGTTAAACAAACTGTAGCCTGATCTTGCATTAGAAAATATTCATTTCGCTCTGTGTTATTTGGTCTCCATTTCTTTTTCTTTTTCTTTTTTTGAAACCAAGAGAGACTTTCATTGCTACTTCAGTAACTAGTTACATCCAAAATGCAGTACCATAAAGCTTTAATACATACAAAACAAGCAGCAAAAGCCCAAAAAGACAGCTTCACAATATATTGATTGGTACAGGGTAAGGAGCAATAGCTGAAAATGAAGTACAGAGAGAAGAGAGTTTGTATGTAGCCCAAATATATTGACTGAAGATCTGTAGCAGTTATTGTATATAATAAAACTTGAGGATCCAAAATCCTATGGGTTAAACTGGTGGACAGCAGATTTAGTCAATGCCTTGAAGCACCGGGAATAAATAAACTGAAGAGCATCATCCAGCATCACAGCAGTTGGGCATGGGTTATGATGTGTTCACGTGTCAAGGGTCGTCAGAGACATTGCCTCGGACCTCACAAAGTATTGTCCACTCTGGAACGGCGTGTGCCCACTACAGGGAACCACAAGCGCCGCACCTCACGGTTTTGTCCTTCGGCCGGAAGGCAAAAAGCACCTCATGAGGAATTGCATGCTCGTATCCCACTTAAACACATGACACTTCAGAGTTTGCCCGATGTGAGACTATTAAGGGGGTCCCCCCACGGCCTGCCCACAACACAGCCCCCCAGGTGACTCCTGCAGATCCCTTCATGCATCTCTCTGAGTGCGTAGTCCGCATCCGTCGGTCCCAGGCACCGTAGCAAGGGAAGGGAGAACGACCTTTTGTAGAGTCGCCCGTCCATCATTACATACTTGGAGGCCGCCCACCGGAGTCGCTTGGCTTCCACGAGATCTTCGGGGCTGGTTCCGTCAGTCAGGTTGTCACGCCCCCGGCCCGAGATCGCGAGCAGGAGGTCGCGGCAACCGCCGCATACTTATGAAGAACTCTCTCCATAAGCATGCAAGGCATCTCATCACGATATCAATGCATCACAGCGGAATAAATTCAAATAATTATTATTCAACTTTAATTTAAGTAATTAAAATAAATATCTTACATCCGATAAAATTTTATTAATAATAAAATAATAAATCTAAGTTCAATGAAGTTGACAATGCTAAATCTCGCCTCTAAAAGCTCTGTCCCAATATTTCTTCCCACGTTTGAAATTAATTATCTGAATCTGAAAAATAGAAAGAAAGGTAATGAGCTAGACAGCCCAGTAAGTAACAAATATCTCAACTAAATATTTCAGATATTATCTAATTTCCAAGAACAATATTGCAAATAAACATAAAAATATATTTCATGCTGATTTAATACAAATCCAATATTTTCAAATATTCACATATAATATAATAATAAATTCGATTCGATTCAAAACACTCGTAACTCAACAACCTCGACTATGACCAACATTTAACCCCCATTGACGGGGTCCATAGAATACCAGTGCACAACCCCACTGGCAGGATCCACAAACACCAGCGCACAACCCCCACTGGCAGGGTCCACTGAGTACCAACATATAATCTTCATTGGCAGGGCCCACTGAAACATAGTTAGGCTGAGAGCATAAATCTGATCTGTATCAAAACACTTTGTATCATAATATATCATAATTTTTCACTGAACATGTGCATAATCGATGTACCATAATATTTTAAAAAATACTTTTCTTTCAAAACATAATTTCATAAATCATGCATAATTTCAGAGAATAATTATTTATTTTCAGAATAAATATGAAATATCGAGAAGATGGTTCATTACTTACCTTTCACAGAGCACTGAATGAATAGATCGACTAACTTCTAGGAGATTTCTCAGTACCTATTATCCAAAATTATATTTTTATATTAATTTTAATTCAAAATTAAATCTAAACAAATTCCAAATCAAAATCTCACTTAAAATCAGACTCTTCCCTAAACTCGATCAAAATCATCAAAATGAAGCCTTACACTACGCTAATTCTAGAGGAATAACTTTAGAGAGAGAAATCTATCAAGAGAGAGAAATAATCTAGAGAGAGAAAATTTTAGAGAGAGAAAGTCCAATTTCAAAAAGAGAAAGTAAGGGTTCAGACTGAAAGAAGAGAGAGAAGAGAGAGAAACTCTCTCTCATATATATATATATATATTTATTTATTTATTTTTTCTTTTCTTTTCTTTTCTCTTTTTCTTCTTTTTCTTCTTTTTCTTTTCTGTTTCTTTTCTTTTCTCTTTTTCTTCTTTTTCTTCTTTTTCTTCTTTTTCTTTTCTTTTTCTTTTCTTTTCTTTTCTTTTCTCTTTTTCTTCTTTTTCTTCTTTTTTTTTTCTTCTTCTTCTCTCGGGCTCCTTCCAGGCCAAACAGGGGACCGATGGTTCTCCTCTTTTGCTGGGCCATTCAGGCCGCGGTCGCCACGGCGGAGGCCGGCGGCAGAGGGGGGCCACTCCCCCGGTTACGGAGAAGCATGGCCGGCGGTCGATTGCGATCGTCGATGCTGGAAAATTCAAGGAAAAAGAGATCAAAACAGGGATCTCTTTTTCCGACCAAGAATCGGCGACTCCCGTCGCCGGCAGTCGCGCACAAAGGCACGAAAAGAAGGGGAAAGAAGAGAGGAAGAGAAGGAGAACTCACCTCAGCCTCCGGTGACCCCACCGGCGAGCAATCACGGCGAGAACAAGATGAGTGTCCGCGGCTCCAATCGAAAAAAACAGGGAGAAAGAGAGGGGTAGAGGGCCGATGTTCGGTTTCTAAGGAAAGGGGAGGTCTTTTTATAGAGGGCCCTAGGACTTCGAGAGGTCCTAGGACTCCCGATTCACCCAGGTCTCGCCGGAGAAGAAGACTCCTATCGGGAGTCTTCTTCCCGATTTTATTTTTCCTGTTTTTTTTTTTTGGGCTTGGGTCTTGCTAGATGGGCTTGGGCTTTGGGCTATAACACAGGTACTGAACGATCAGATCCATCCAGCTTGGCTCGGTCGTCAGTTGTAGTACCTCCTCAGCCCTGTCGATGCTCGGTTGCTCGAGGCTCTCCACAAGTGTCCGGTCCAAAATGCTGTAGGCAGATGTCGCAAACCTGGAGAGTGCATCGGCTCGAGCATTCTCCGACCTGAGAATGTGGAAGATCTCAAAATACTTGAGGTGTGCCACGAGATCTCTCACCTTCTGAAGATATTTTACTATAGTTGGGTCCCGCACTTCGAATTCACTTTTGACTTGCCCCACAATCAGTTGGGAGTCAGAGAAGACTCTGAGGCTGTCAATCCCGAGCTCCTTCACCACTCTCAAGCCAACGAGAAGTGCTTCATACTCGGCTTGATTATTGGAAGCTTTGAAGTTGAATCAGAGGGCGTACTCGGTAACCACTCCCTCCGAGTTGGTGAGCAGGAATCCGGCCCCACTCCCTTGGGCATTGGAGGCTCCATCTATATGTAACACCCAGGTTGACCCGGGGTCAAATTCAGAAGTCGCAGCTTCTTTGGAGCTCCCACCTTCCGACATTTGGTCGGCTGTCGGACATTCCGCAATAAAGTCGGCCAAGACTTGGGCTTTCAAAGCAGGTCGTGGTCGGTATTGGATATCAAACTCGCTCAGCCTCACCATCCATTTCGCCAGTCGTCCTGATGTGTCGGGGCGGTGGAGGATCGCCCTCAGGGGCTGGTCGGTGAGGACCACGATGGCGTGTGCTTGAAAATACGGACGGAGTCGTTGCGCGGATATGACCAAGGCAAATATCATCTTTTCCGCCCTCGAGTACCGAGTTTCAGTCCCGCGGAGCACTTTGCTGGTATAGTATACGGGCTGGTGAGTTCGGCTCGTATCCAACTTAAGCACATGACACTCCAGAGTTTGTCCGATATGGGACTATTAAGAGGGGTCCCCCCACGGCCAGCGCACAACACAGCCCCCTACTCTGGAGGGTTACTGTGCGAAGGCAAGGGGCGGGTGCCCCTACCTGGCGCACCACTGATGTGTGCACGTGTCAAGGATCGTCGGAGGCATCGCCTCTGACCTCACGAAGTATTGTCCGCCCCCCCAGGGACGCCGCCACTTTGGATGCACGTGCATCCGGAGTCATGATTTTGTCCTTCGGCCTGAGTGGCAGGCAAAAGGTACCTCGTGAGAAATTACGTGCTCGTATCCCACTTAAGCACATGACACTCCAGAATTTGCCCGATGTGGGACTATTAAGAGGAGTCCTCCCACGGCCTGCCCACAACAGGTTAAACAAACTGTAGCTTGATAATAAGTGAATGGTTAGCACAAGCATTTCAGATACAGCAAATAAATCAACCTTCCAAAAAATCAAACTATTGAGGTAAAAAACCTTGAAACATCCAAATAGTTCCCCTGGAGCCTAAAATAGCAAGAGACCATGCTGCACTGAGAACATTTAGATGAAATAAGAGCAATCATAACAACAATACCAGTTAAGTA
Source organism: Elaeis guineensis (assembly GCF_000442705.2). Taxonomy (NCBI): domain Eukaryota; kingdom Viridiplantae; phylum Streptophyta; class Magnoliopsida; order Arecales; family Arecaceae; genus Elaeis; species Elaeis guineensis. Next base: position 372,862 of record NC_026003.2, read on the forward strand.
TCCCCAATATGAAGCCCTGCCAACGCATATCAGCAGGATTAGAAATGAAGGTGCCAAAAGAAATAGAAGGTGTAACTGCCCTTCCCTGTTTTCGGAAAGCACAAAGAAATAGACTGATGAAGAGGTTTATAAGGCAACAAAGGAATTCAGAGCTGACTTGGAACTCATGGCACAAGCAGAAATGCTCATGACACTGCATATTCCAATTAACATCTAACTGAGTGAAAGATGTATAGCTTTTGTGCCCATAGTTAGGAAAAATATTAATGGCATACCAGCAGTAAGTCAGCTTCATCATCATTTCGTAAATATTAGATAACAACCAAGCCAACTGATGACCCAAACGAGTTGAAAAGTGTAAAAAGCATAAAATTTTTAACTGCAGCAGAACTAAACTGATGCCCACAACTTAGGACTTTGACCAATTGCCAGGATCAACCCAATTATCATGGCATGGGTCCACCTGCAACACTCATACCGATTATAGGCGAAATACAGCCGATGAGTAAATATGCCATAAGTTAGTAGAAGGAAGGTGCCTAATGGCGTTTGCCAACATACATTTGATTGAGATCTACATTCCATGTCTTCGAAATGCAATAGAATAGGCATCAGCCCTTAATATACGAATGAGGTCAGGGTTTTGATATGAAAGGTGAAAATTAAAGAGGAAATCCCCTGACAAAGCACGAGTAGTAGCCCAATCCACTGCTTGATTCCCTTCCCGAAATATATGTGAAACCCTTGTAGATGGAAACATGTTCAACCAGAGTCTAAGATCCTCTACCCATGGAGAGAAACTCATTTTATTGTGCTGAAGATTTTTCAGCCAGAAAATAACAACAAAGAGTCTCCCTATATCCATATGCATTGATTGTGAAGGTGTGAAATAAGATATTTCATTCCTAACCAGACACCTATAAGTTCAGCAAAAGGTACTATGGAATGAGGAAGGAGTTTACCACCCACCAACATCGATCCTTCATGATCCCGAATGATAAAACCACAAGCAGCTTTGTCATCAGTGACTGTTCCATCAAAATTTAGAGTGAGCATCCCAAAGGGAGGGGGTATCCAGGAGATTAAATTTATGGAACAAGACTATATACATAGCTTAGAATTACACCAGTTCCTTGACTGGTATGTTTGTTTAGGAGAATCAGGGATAGAGGAAGCAAAGATCCTTTGATTTCTTGCAAACCAAATGAGGTGTGCCATATAAGCAGCAATTGCTTTTCCTCTATTCTCCATCCTTGATTTGCTAAATATAGTAACAAATCCGACAAAGAAGAAGGAATCGGACAAGCAAATTGATGCACCAGCTGACCCTAGCACTGTTGAGAATAGGCATAGGTCACAATAACATGTTGGCAATCTTCAACCTTATGCACACATAAATCACATGCTGTAGAGTTCTGTTGTAAAATATTCCTATATAACAAGAACTCCTTTGTGGGCAGACGCTGCCAGTAGAGCTTCCAATAGAAACACTTGACGTATTTTGGAACATCTAACTCCCATACCCACTTGGTATTGAAAGTAAATGGTGAAGGAGTGGGGGGCATCAATGCTTCTGCAATGTCATGGGAAGATAGTGAAGCAGCTCTAGACTTAGCCCATGCCAACTGATCTTGCCATTTTGCATGTGGAAGAGGAATGGCTACGATGGCTTTCATCATTTTCGGATGAAAAATAGAGGATAAAAGAGTGCAATTTCGATATTATTAGGCAAAAGAAGATCAGCTACAGTATAATCCTCTAAATTACATGCCCCATTTACAAAAGAAGGCCGCTGGAATAGTGGAGTATTCGATAGCCAAGGGTCCCTCTACACGTTGATAGAGGCACCATTATCAACTAACTATATAAATTGAGATTGAAGGCAATGCCCAATGGCCTAAATTTTCCGCGCCATATGAGAGAGCTATGGGTTGGAGGTTGGTAAGACATCCAGGATCGATGAAACTTATATTTGGAACGAATCAGTTGTGCCCATAAGGAGAAAGGTTGCAGAATCAATTTTGCAGCCAATTTCCCAAAAGTATAGCTTGTCTCTCCCTAAGAGAGAGAAATCCTAGCCTTCTTGCATCTTTGGAGGTGCAAATTGTTTGCAATGAAACAAGATGAACTCACGCTCCATATAATCCAAAACAGAATAGGGAATAGGCAAGGACAACATTGCATATATCGGTATACATCGGTATTGAAGCCGATACTGACTAGACAAGTGTTACCCTTCCAGCAAAAGAGAGATCTCTATTTTCATGATTGGATTTTAGATAATATTTTGTTATAGCCCAAAACCCAATTCAACCCACCAAAGCCCGAAAAAAAAAAAAACAGGAGAAAAACCGGGAAGAAGACTCCCGATAGGAGTCTTCTTCTCTGGCGAGACCCAGGCGAGATCGGAATCCTAGGACCCCTCGGAGTCCTAGGGTCCCTCTATAAGAAGACCCCCTCTCTCTTGAGACCGAACATCGGCCTCCTCCCTCTCTCTCTCCATCTTTCTCGATCGAAGCCGCGGACACCGTTCGATTTCTCGCCGTGATTGCTCGCCGGTGAGGTCACCGGAGGCCGAGGTGAGTCTTTCTCTTCTTCCCCTCTTCCTTCCCCTTCCTCCCATGCCCTTGTGCACGGCTGCCGGCGATGGGAGTCGCCGATTTTCGGTCGGAAAAAGGACCTCTATTTTAGTCTCTTTTTCTCGTGGATTTTCCGACGCCGGCGATCGAAATTGACCGCCGGCAATGCTCCTCTGTGATCGGAGGAATGGCCCCCCTCTGCCGCCGGCCTCCACCGCGGCGGCAGTGGCCTGAATGGCCCGGCACAAGGAGGTCCCCTGTTCGGCCTGGAAGAAGCCCAAGAAGAAAAGAAAAAAAAAAAAAAAGAAAAGAGAAAGAAGAAGAAAAAGAGAAAAAGAAAAGAAAAGAAAAAGAAGAAAAAGAGAAAAGAAAAGAAAATGAAAAGAAAAATAAAATAAAATAAAATAAAATAAAAAATAAAAATAAAATAAAAATAAAAATAAATATATATATATATATATGTATATATATAAATAAATAAATAAATAAATAAATAAGAAAATAATAATAATAAAAAAATGATGAGAGAGAAGTTTCTCTCTCCTCTCTCTTCTTTCAGTCTGAACCCTGACTTTCTCTCTCTGGAATTGAACTTTCTCTCTCTACTTTCTCTCTCTAGAATTTTTCTCTCTAGATTTTTCTCTCTCTTGATGGATTTCTCTCTCTATAAAGTTATTCCTTTAGGATTAGCGTAGTGGAAGGCTTCATTGATGATTTTGATCGAGTTTAGGGAAGAGTCTGATTTTCAGTGAGGTTTTGATTTTGGGATTTGTTAGATTTAATTTTGAATTAAAATTAATGTAAAAATATAATTTTGGATAATAGGCACGGAAGAATCTCCTAGAAGTTAGTAGATCTATTCATTCAGTGCTCCGTGAAAGGTATGTAATGAATCATCTTCTCGAGATATTTCATATTTATTCTAAAATAAATAATTATTCTCTGAAATTATGTATGATTTATGAAATTATGTTTTGAAAGAAAAGTGCTTTTGAAATATTATGGTATGTCGATTTATGCACATATTTAGTGAAATATTTATGATATATTATGATACAAAGTATTTTGATACTGATCGAATTTATGCTCTCAGCCTAACTATGTTTCAGTGGGCCCCGCCAATGGGGATTATACGTTGGTACTCAGTGGACCCTGCCAGTGGGGGTTGTGCGCTGGTGTTTGTGGACTCTGCCAGTGGGAG
>NC_026003.2:376741-381741 GCF_000442705.2 Elaeis guineensis
GGAGGACTCCTCTTAATAGTCCCACATCGGGCAAATTCTGGAGTGTGTTGTGGTTAAGTGGTACGAGCACGTAATTTCTCACGAGGTACCTTTTGCCTGCCACTCAGGCCGAAGGACAAAATCATGACTCCGGATGCACGTGCATCCAAAGTGGCGGCGTCCCTGGGGGGGCGGACAATACTTCGTGAGGTCAGAGGCGATGCCTCCGACGATCCTTGACACGTGCACACATCAGTGGTGCGCCAGGTAGGGGCACCCGCCCCTTGCCTTCGCACAGTAACCCTCCAGAGTAGGGGGCTGTGTTGTGCGCTGGCCGTGGGGGGACCCCTCTTAATAGTCCCATATCGGACAAACTCTGGAGTGTCATGTGCTTAAGTTGGATACGAGCCGAACTCACCAGCCCGTATACTATACCAGCAAAGTGCTCCGCGGGACTGAAACTCGGTACTCGAGGGCGGAAAAGATGATATTTGCCTTGGTCATATCCGCGCAACGACTCCGTCCGTATTTTCAAGCACACGCCATCGTGGTCCTCACCGACCAGCCCCTGAGGGCGATCCTCCACCGCCCCGACACATCAGGACGACTGGCGAAATGGATGGTGAGGCTGAGCGAGTTTGATATCCAATACCGACCACGACCTGCTTTGAAAGCCCAAGTCTTGGCCGACTTTATTGCGGAATGTCCGACAGCCGACCAAATGTCGGAAGGTGGGAGCTCCAAAGAAGCTGCGACTTCTGAATTTGACCCCGGGTTCAACCTGGGTGTTACATATAGATGGAGCCTCCAATGCCCAAGGGAGTGGGGCCGGATTCCTGCTCACCAACTCGGAGGGAGTGGTTACCGAGTACGCCCTCTGATTCAACTTCAAAGCTTCCAATAATCAAGCGAGTATGAAGCACTTCTCGTTGGCTTGAGAGTGGTGAAGGAGCTCGGGATTGACAGCCTCAGAGTCTTCTCTGACTCCCAACTGATTGTGGGGCAAGTCAAAAGTGAATTCGAAGCGCGGGACCCAACTATAGTAAAATATCTTCAGAATGTGAGAGATCTCGTGGCACACCTCAAGTATTTTGAGATCTTCCACATTCTCAGGTCGGAGAATGCTCGAGCCGATGCACTCTCCAGGTTTGCAACATCTGCCTACAGCATTTTGGACCGGACACTTGTGGAGAGCCTCGAGCAACCGAGCATCGACAGGGCTGAGGAGGTACTACAACTGACGACCGAGCCAAGCTGGATGGATCTGATCGTTCAGTACCTGTGTTATAGCCCAAAGCCCAAGCCCATCTAGCAAGACCCAAGCCCAAAAAAAAAAAACAGGAAAAATAAAATCGGGAAGAAGACTCCCGATAGGAGTCTTCTTTCTCCGGCGAGACCTGGGTGAATCGGGAGTCCTAGGACCTCTCGAAGTCCTAGGGCCCTCTATAAAAAGACCTCCCCTTTCCTTAGAAACCAAACATCGGCCCTCTACCCCTCTCTTTCTCTCTGTTTTTTTCGATTGGAGCCGCGGACACTCATCTTGTTCTCGCCGTGATTGCTCGCCGGTGGGGTCACCGGAGGCTGAGGTGAGTTCTCCTTCTCTTCCTCTCTTCTTTCCCCTTCTTTTCGTGCCTTTGTGCGCGACTGCCGGCGACGGGAGTCGTCGATTCTTGGTCGGAAAAGAGACCCCTGTTTTGATCTCTTTTTCCTTGAATTTTCCAGCATCGGCGATCGCAATCGACCGCCGGCCATGCTTCTCCGTAACCGGGGGAGTGGCCCCCCTCTGTCGCCGGCCTCCGCCGTGGCGACCGCGGCCTGAATGGCCCAGCAAAAGAGGAGAACCATCGGTCCCCTGTTTGGCCTGGAAGGAGCCCGAGAGAAGAAGAAGAATAAGAAAAAAAGAAGAAAAAGAAGAAAAAGAGAAAAGAAAAGAAAAGAAAAGAAAAGAAAAGAAAAGAAGAAAAAGAAGAAAAGAAGAAAAGAGAAAAGAAAAGAAACAGAAAAGAAAAAGAAGAAAAAGAAGAAAAAGAGAAAAGAAAAGAAAAGAAAAAATAAATAAATAAATAAATATATATATATATATATGAGAGAGAGTTTCTCTCTCTTCTCTCTCTTCTTTCAGTCTGAACCCTTACTTTCTCTTTTTGAAATTGGACTTTCTCTCTCTAAAATTTTCTCTCTCTAGATTATTTTTCTCTCTTGATGGATTTCTCTCTCTAAAGTTATTCCTCTAGAATTAGCGTAGTGTAAGGCTTCATTTTGATGATTTTGATCGAGTTTAGGGAAGAGTCTGATTTTAAGTGAGATTTTGATTTGGAATTTGTTTAGATTTAATTTTGAATTAAAATTAATATAAAAATATAATTTTGGATAATAGGTACTGAGAAATCTCCTAGAAGTTAGTCGATCTATTCATTCAGTGCTCTGTGAAAGGTAAGTAATGAACCATCTTCTCGATATTTCATATTTATTCTGAAAATAAATAATTATTCTCTGAAATTATGCATGATTTATGAAATTATGTTTTGAAAGAAAAGTATTTTTTAAAATATTATGGTACATCGATTATGCACATGTTCAGTGAAAAATTATGATATATTATGATACAAAGTATTTTGATACAGATCAGATTTATGCTCTCAGCCTAACTATGTTTCAGTGGGCCCTGCCAATGGAGATTATATGTTGGTACTCAGTGGACCCTGCCAGTGGGGGTTGTGCACTGGTGTTTGTGGATCCTGCCAGTGGGGGTTGTGCACTGGTATTCTATGGACCCCCGTCAATGGGGGTTAAATGTTGGTCATAGTCGAGGTTGTTGAGTTACGAGTGTTTTGAATCGAATCAAATTTATTATTATATTATATGTGAATATTTGAAAATATTGGATTTGTATTAAATCAGCATGAAATATATTTTTATGTTTATTTGCAATATTGTTCTTGGAAATTAGATAATATCTGAAATATTTAGTTGAGATATTTGTTACTTACTGGGCTGTCTAGCTCATTACCTTTCTTTCTATTTTTCAGATTCAGATAATTAATTTCAAACGTGGGAAGAAATATTGGGACAGAGCTTTTAGAGGCGAGATTTAGCATTGTCAACTTCATTGAACTTAGATTTATTATTTTATTATTAATAAAATTTTATCGGATGTAAGATATTTATTTTAATTACTTAAATTAAAGTTGAATAATAATTATTTGAATTTATTCCGCTGTGATGCATTGATATCGTGATGAGATGCCTTGCATGCTTATGGAGAGAGTTCTTCATAAGTATGCGGCGGTTGCCGCGACCTCCTGCTCGCGATCTCGGGCCGGGGGCGTGACAACCTGACTGACGGAACCAGCCCCGAAGATCTCGTGGAAGCCAAGCGACTCCGGTGGGCGGCCTCCAAGTATGTAATGATGGACGGGCGACTCTACAAAAGGTCGTTCTCCCTTCCCTTGCTACGGTGCCTGGGACCGACGGATGCGGACTACGCACTCAGAGAGATGCATGAAGGGATCTGCAGGAGTCACCTGGGGGGCTGTGTTGTGGACAGGCCGTGGGGGGACCCCTTAATAGTCTCACATCGGGCAAACTCTGGAGTGTCATGTGTTTAAGTGGGATACGAGCATGCAATTCCTCATGAGGTGCTTTTTGCCTTCCGGCCGAAGGACAAAACCGTGAGGTGCGGCGCTTGTGGTTCCCTGTAGTGGGCACACGCCGTTCCAGAGTAGACAATACTTTGTGAGGTCCGAGGCAATGTCTCTGACGACCCTTGACACGTGAACACATCATAACCCATGCCCAACTGCTGTGATGCTGGATGATGCTCTTCAGTTTATTTATTCCCGGTGCTTCAAGGCATTGACTAAATCTGCTGTCCACCAGTTTAACCCATAGGATTTTGGATCCTCAAGTTTTATTATATACAATAACTGCTACAGATCTTCAGTCAATATATTTGGGCTACATACAAACTCTCTTCTCTCTGTACTTCATTTTCAGCTATTGCTCCTTACCCTGTACCAATCAATATATTGTGAAGCTGTCTTTTTGGGCTTTTGCTGCTTGTTTTGTATGTATTAAAGCTTTATGGTACTGCATTTTGGATGTAACTAGTTACTGAAGTAGCAATGAAAGTCTCTCTTGGTTTCAAAAAAAGAAAAAGAAAAAGAAATGGAGACCAAATAACACAGAGCGAAATGAATATTTTCTAATGCAAGATCAGGCTACAGTTTGTTTAACCCATGCCCAACTGCTGTGATGCTGGATGATGCTCTTCAGTTTATTTATTCCTGGTGCTTCAAGGCATTGACTAAATCTGCTGTCCACCAGTTTAACCCATAGGATTTTGGATCCTCAAGTTTTATTATATACAATAACTGCTACAGATCTTCAGTCAATATATTTGGGCTACATACAAACTCTCTTCTCTCTGTTCTTCATTTTCAGCTATTGCTCCTTACTCTGTACCTATCAATATATTGTGAAGCTGTCTTTTTGGGCTTTTGCTGCTTGTTTTGTATGTATTAAAGCTTTATGGTACTGCATTTTGGATGTAACTAGTTACTGAAGTAGCAATGAAAGTCTCTCTTGGTTTCAAAAAAAGAAAAAGAAAAAGAAATGGAGACCAAATAACACAGAGCGAAATGAATATTTTCTAACGCAAGATCAGGCTACAGTTTGTTTAACCCATGCCCAACTGCTGTGATGCTGGATGATGCTCTTCAGTTTATTTATTCCTGGTGCTTCAAGGCATTGACTAAATCTGCTGTCCACCAGTTTAACCCATAGGATTTTGGATCCTCAAGTTTTATTATATACAATAACTGCTACAGATCTTCAGTCAATATATTTGGGCTACATACAAACTCTCTTCTCTCTGTTCTTCATTTTCAGCTATTGCTCCTTACTCTGTACCTATCAATATATTGTGAAGCTGTCTTTTTGGGCTTTTGCTGCTTGTTTTGTATGTATTAAAGCTTTATGGTACTGCATTTTGGATGTAACTAGTTACTGAAGTAGCAATG
>NC_026003.2:386741-396918 GCF_000442705.2 Elaeis guineensis
GAAATCAAATTTCTGCTTGCTGCAGGCACATAATAATAATCTCTAAGAACTAAATCTTATCCTAACGGTAATCACAGAGGGTAGGTTGCCATGATCACAGCAGCAACTCTTGCTCCGTTCCCGATGCGTAGGATCATATCCCCATCCCTCAGCCTCCTGCTCTCCTCAAGACCCTACATAAAAGTGCATAAATGAGCACTAGAACCAGAGTCAAGTACCCAACTGGATGCAGAGGAAACCGTAAGATTAGATTCTATAACGAGCATACCTCCAGAAGGACCATCCTTCTTGTTCTTCAGGGTGGCCAGGTACTGAGGATAGTTTCGCTTCCAATGGCCGTCTGAATTACAGTGAAAATATTTTTCCTTTTCAGCAGCCTTCTTCTTCGATTCTATTTTCTTCTTCTTCCTATCCACCTTCTGCTTCTTTGCAGACTTCTTCTTCTTTTCAAAAGACTTTCTCTTAGAAGAAGTCCGCTCCATAGTAAGGACTGAGCCTTTTGAACCCTTCAAAGAAAGCTCAGCCATAACCAACATGTTCATTAACTCAGCCAAGGTACACTGCATCTCATACATATGGAAGTTCATGATGAACTGACCATATGCATCAGACAAGGACTGAAGGATCACATCAATCTAAAAATCCCTATCTAAGATGACATCGAGTTTCTCAAGCTCCTCAAGGTCCTTGATCATTGTTAAACAATGATCTTAGACTGATTGTCCATCACGTATTTTAGCCTTAAAAAGCCTTTGGCAGACTTGATACTTGGCTGCACGACTTTGTTCACCAAATAACTCTTGTAGGTGAGCCAACATTTGGCGGGTAGTCATAATGTTCTCATGCTGGCACTGCAAGTCATCAGACATGGCACCCAACATGTAGTACCTAACTTTGTTATCGTCATCCGTCCACTTTTCTAGAGATGCTCTCTGTTCAGCAGTCGGATGTGCTGGCATGGCAGGTGGGTCCTGGTCCAAGACATGAGTCAGTTTTTCAAAACCCAGAATAATTTTATAGTTTCTCAATCAGTCCTTGAAATTAAGTCTAGTCAATCTGTGGGTGTCTAGTATTTTGGTCAGGGAGTTGGACGCAGACATATTTCCTGTAGAGAGTCAAGAGTTTCTAGTTAGATTTTGTAATCAGACTTAACCAATTTGTTTAGAGGTTTCATTTTTAAACAAATTAGGCTCCCACTATTTTTTCAGATCCCTACACTCTCTAGGTAGAGATATGAAAATCTTCATGATTAATGATTTCTAGTGGGTGGTGCGATCTCACCGACTGGCTCACCATCTCACCTAATAGTTATTGGTGATGGGTCAACTGATGAGTGGATAACTCTTGTCCAATGATTCTCTAATCATGGTGCATCCAAAACTTGGTCTCTAATTTATGAAGCTCACCGTGCCCATAATATTACTCCAATCCTTAGTTAAGTCAGACCCACCAATTGTACGAATTAGATTCCTGATTGGATCCCTCACTGTATCCGAAATATTGAGCACAACTCATCCTCTAATCCGTAGCATCAATGCCTAATGGACATGGTTGCATCTTTTCGGTGCAACTGAGCCACTGTAACCAGTCGAGAACAATCAACCCCAGGAAGGACCCGCATATCTACAATGGTGAAAGACCTTAGACTTAATATTTTCTTAGGGAGATTTGATTTAGGTCTCATTAAACTTGACTTGACATAGTCATAACAATTATGACTAACCTAGTGACATGGACTAGCTCGAATTGTTAGCCACCTCAAATCAAAACTGGATCGACACATATGGCCAGGTAAGTGAGACCGGTGGAAGAGATATGCCATTAACTTGACAAGAATGCATTCGAGTCGAGTAGCTCTCAATTAAAAACCAGTCGGTCGCATCTGCCCAACTTACCTTAGACACCAAATTGTTGAACCAGAACCAATTGGGTTAGTCTACAATCCAGGCTCTAACCACTGAGCCAAATTAGGTCTTAACTTGATCGAGTCACATCTAAATATGATTCGACCTTGATCTAGTCTTAATCCTATTAGGTTGGTCAATTATTAGCTTTCATGATCCCATCTAACCAACTTTTGATTCGGTTTGATCAACCGCTAGACCTAATTGAGCTACCCAAGCCCAAATCTAATTTTATGAAAATGACTTAGATCTGAAATTCTCAATTTTAGATCTAATTTAATTTTATAAGCTTAATTCATTAATTAAGTCTTGGGTTCATAAATAAAACATGTAAAATAAATTCTAGGGTTTCAGGGTCTAAGATTTTGTTGAAAAGTAAGTTTGATTTCTAATTAAGGATGAACGCGCAGCACCCCTACACGCCATAAGAACACCCCATTGAATGGGAGGAGAGGGTCTTAAACCCTACTTTATTCTTATGACCGGATGGCCATGAGGAACACCTTAATCAGAAATATTGATTTAACTACAAAACTAGTTAGATCTAAGTTACATATCACAAATATAATTTCAGATCTAACTTATACATGCTTTGCATACATCTCATGTATTAAAATCTGATCTAATTAGTATGCTTTTAGATCTGATACATCACATGTAACATCTGAAAAATAAGATTTAAATTGAACTATTCAATATAAAATCTATTCTAGACAATTACTAGAACAATTCTACAACTAGTCTAGGCATACAGCAGATCAATCTTATGAATTAATTAAATTTTATTTTCTATTTTTTGATCTAAATATAATATTCATATCATCAAAAAATTAGAAAATAAATTAGATCTAATTTATATTTTAATCATATTAAAATATAAAACTTCAAGACTATTCATAGTTTAAACTATTCCTAGTCTAGTCATACATCTCATACATGTTAGATCTACTTAGATTTAATTTTAAATTTTTTGATTTCAGATCTAATCATATCTGATGTGATATCTAAAATTTATTAATATCAGATAAATAAAAATAAAAATTAGATCTAAATTAGATCTGAAATAGAGCCATCAACCTGGCTCTGATACCAGTTGAAGAAAAAATTGCTCTTTTTCTTGTTGGATCTTTCAGATCTAATGAGATCTGGGATGGAATATTTTTTTTAAAAAAATTATCCTACAATATTTCAGATCTAAGATCTATTAGATCTAATTTTTATTATCTAATATTTAATCTAAAATTAAATCTAAAACTTAAGGATTAGAGAAATACCTCTAGGGTAACTAGATTACCCTGTAGATGATCGTAGCAATGCCCGAGGTTCAAAAATAGCCACGCAGTCGCCTGGCCTCTACCGATATCCACTCAAATAGGATCTAGATCATCTTTCCTTGCAAATCTCTACTCTAAAAATTAGATCTGGATCTGATTTGGAAGATCTTCAAAAGATCTTCTGAAGCTGGAGCAGCAGCTTCTCGATAAATCCCTGCAACCTTCTGATCAGGGAGCCACCATGCCTTGGACAAGCACCAGATGGATGCCCAACTTCTTGGATGTGAAGAGGGGAGAGAGAGGAACAAAGGGGAATGGAGAAGTGGAGGGATATTAGGCTTTTGCTGGGTATTGAGCAGTGTCTCAAAACCTTAGGCGCAGACAGGGTTTAAATAGACCCTGCTGCGCCATGCAGTGCCACATCATTGGACCAATCAAAAAATTTTAATTAATTATGAAAAAATTTTAATTGGTGGAGTAATGTCATCTGATCATATCAGATAAAAATCCCACCAAATCCTCCTACTGTTGGCACCAACACTGGACAAACACAGTGAGATTGGCCCCCAACAGTTTGAGTCGATCAAGGCATAGAGTCCTCATCTCATGGGACTTTATCCTTATCCACTTGGGGCACACGCCCAATCTGATCTTGGCACCCACTTTGAGGCCTAATTCAGTAGGTGGACACTGTACAAAAACTCTCCAATGTCCTCTTGCAAAGTGCCTTCAGTTCAAGATCCATAAGTCAACATTTGATCGATGTCCTAAAATGGAAATGGCAGGTGACAGGAATTGGCAGGTGTTGTCTTAAATTCATCTCATAAATTAAGATAAGACTTTTTGAGCTAGACTGACTCTAGTCAGACTGAGAAAAACTTTCTCAAGATTCTCTGGGTAAGTCAAATCATATTTGACTCAGTCGAGATGAAAAAGATTGCACGAAGAGAAAGTTAGACTCAATCATGTGCTAGCATGATTTTCTTGAACCTAATTGGATCTAATCCAAATCAATCGAACTGGGCTAGCTCAATTGATGACATCCAGACCCTAACTCTTATTTGTATGACCCAGTTAGGTTCATTTTTGTATGGTAATGAGACATGTCATGATCTCATCATCGACATCATCGAAACTCCTTTCGATGGACCAGAATTCTTCTGATTCAGATAATTAGAATGATCGATCATCAAGATCCTTCTAATTATTCTCACAATCCACCAGTGACCCCTAGCAGTATATGGTGGCAACCCATCAGAAATGAAGACGAACCTCTCAGTGCAGCTACCTATGTGATTGAGTTCTTCTATCATGAGTCCCGACTGAATTAGGGTTAAGATGAACTCGTCAAACCCAACATCAGTCATATGAATCAATCGATCGATCCAAGTCCGATGTGAAATCTTAATGAAAAACTCTTTTCTATTATTTCACTCTACCATGGCCATGGGCTTAAGGACTCAATCTTTCGATCATCATAGGACTACTCCTCTTATCTATCGAGGTTGATAGATCTCATCTTGGTGCAATCTGGTTCCTACAATGAATATGCTACAGTCAACATACACCTCAAGGTTTCGAATGGCTAGGAGATCGAGTTATGATGTAGTCAAACTATAACACACTCAAGGTGAACTATCGATGTACCTCAGATCGAAGAACTAGACACACAGCTGCAGCATCGAGCTAGTCATCGACGAGAAGGTAGACTTTCTGATGATTGCTCGAGGTGGTCACACTCAATACTCTCATTCTCAACGAATACCTGTACTATCACTCCGATGTCTCTACACCGTAGACTCAAGACACATCTACCCTAAGGAAGCGATCGTACACCAACCTTCCGAATCGATCACCATCCTCGTGATGATCCTATGATCAGGAGCTGTTTATGAGTTAGTTATGTAAATTCATGCCTTAAATTTTCAACTCTTGAAAAATATGAATTAACACCTACTAATTCCTGTCACCTACCATTTCCATTTTAGGACATTGGTCAAACGTTGACCCATGACCTTGGACTGAAGGCCACTTGGCAAGAGGTCATTGGAGAGTTTTTGTGGAGTGTTTACCTGCTAAATTAGGCCTCAAAGTGGGTGCCAAGATCAGATTGAGCGTGCGCCCCAAGTGGATAAGGATAGAGTCCCATGAGATGAGGACTCTATGCCTTGATCGACTCAAACTGTTGGACGCTAATCTCACTGTGTTTATCCAGTATTGGCACCAACAGTACGAGGGTTTGGTGGGATTCTTATCTGATATGATCAGATGACATCACTCGACCAATCAAAATTTTTTCAAAATTAATTAGAAATTTTTTGATTGGTCGAATGATGTGGCACTGCATGGCACAGCAGGGTCTATTTAAATCCTATCTGCGCCTAGGGTTTAGAGAATCTGCTCAATACCCAGCAAAAACCTAAATTCTCTCCACTTCTCCATACCCCTCTGCTCCTCTCCCTCCCCTCAGCATCCATCTGGTGCTTGTCCAAGGCATGGTGGCTCCCTAATCAGAAGGCTGCAGGGATTTATCGAGAAGCTGCTGCTCTAGCTTCAGAAGATCTTTTGAAGATCTTTCAAATCAGATCTAGATCTGATTTTTGGAGCAAAGATTTGTAAGGAGAAGTGATCTAGATCCTGCTTGAGTAGATATCGGTAGAGGCCAAGCGACTGCATGGCTATTTTTGAACCTCGGGCATTGCTGCGATCATCTACAGGGTAATCTAGTTACCCTAGAGGTATTTCTCTAATCCTCAATTTTAGATTTAATTTTAGATTAATATAAGATAATAAGAATTAGATCTAATAAATCTTAGATCTAAAATATTATAGGATAATTTTTTTAAAAAAATATTCACCCCAGATCTCATTAGATCTGGAAGATCCTACAAGGAAAAAGGTAATTTTTCCTTCAACTGGTATCAGAGCCAGATTGATGGCTCTATTTCAGATCTAATTTAGATCTAATTTTTATTTTTATTTATTTGATATTAATAAATTTTAGATGTCACATCAGATGTGATTGAATCTGAAATTAAAAAATTTAAAATTAAATCTAAGTAGATCTAACATGTATGAGATGCATGACTAGACTAGGAATAGTTTAAACTATGAATAGTCTTATAGTTTTATATTTTAATATGATTAAAATATAAATTAGATCTAATTTATTCTCTAATTTTTTGATGTTATAAATATTAAATTCAGATCAAAAAATAAAAAATAAAATTTAATTAATTCATAAGATTGATCTGTTGCATGCCTAGATTAGTTGTAGAATTGTTCTAGTAACTATCTAGAATAGATTTTATATTGAATCGTTCAATTTAAATCTTATTTTTTAGATGTTACATGTGATATATCAGATATGAAAGTATGCTAATTAGATCAGATTTTAATACATGAGATGTATGCAAAGCATGTATAAGTTAGATCTAAAATTAATATGTGATTGTAACTTAGATCTAACTAGTTTTATAGTTAAATCAATATTTTTGATTAAGGTGTTCCTCAAGGCCATCCGGTCATAAGAACAAAGTAGGATTTAAAACCCTCTCCTCCCATTCAATAGGGTGTTCTTATGGCATGTAGGGGTGCTGCGCGTTCATCCTTAATCAGAAATCAAACTTATTTTCTGCAAAATCCTAGATCTTGAAACCCTAGGATTTATTTTACATGTTTTATTTATGAATCCAAGACTTAATTAATGAATTAAGCTTATGAAATTAAATTAGGTCTAAAATTAAGAATTTCAGATCTAAGTCATTTTCATAAACTTGGGTTCGGACTTGGGTAGCTCAATTAGGTCTAGCGATTGATCAAATCGAATCAAAAGTTGGTTAGGTGGGATCATGAAAGCTAATAATTGACCAGCCTAATAGGATTAAGTATAGGTCAAGGTCGAATCACATTTAGATATGACTCGATCAAATTAAGACCTAATTTGGCTCAGTGGTTAGAGCCTGAATTGTAGACTAACCCAATTGGTTCTGGTTTGACAATTTGGTATCTTAGGTAAGTTGGGCAGATGCGACCGACTGATTTTTAATTGGGAGCTACTAGACTCGAATGCATTTTTGTCAAGTTAATGGCATATCCCTTCCACTGGTCTCACTTACCTGGCCATATGTGTCGATCCAGTTTTGATTGGAGGTGACTAACAATTCGAGCTAACCCATGCCACTAGATTAGTCATAATTGTTATGACTATGTCAAGTCAAGTTTAATGAGATCTAAATTAAATTTTTCTAAGAAAATATGAAGTCTAAGTTCTTCTACCATGTGAATGTGCGGGCCCTTCTCGGGGTTGATTGTTCTCGACTGGTTACAGCGGCTCAGTTGCACCGAAAAAGATGCAACCATGTCCATTAGGCATTGGATGCTATGAATTAGAGAATGGGTTGTGCTCAATATTCTGGATACGATGAGGGACCCAATCAGAAATCTAATTCGTGCAAATGGTGGGTTTGACTTAACTAAGGATTGAAGCAATATTCTGGTACGATGAGCTTCATGAATTAGAGATCAAGTTTTGGATGCATCATGATTAGAGAATCATTGAACAAGAGTTATCCACTCATCGATTGATCCATCACCAATAACTGTTAGGTGAGGTGGTGAGCCAGTCGGTGAGACCTACCATCCCACTAAAAATCACTAATCATGGAGATTTTCACGTCTCTACCTAGAGAGTGTAGGGATCTGAAAAAATAGTGGGAGCCTAATTTGTTTAAAAATAAAATCATAAATAAATTGGTTAAGTCTGATTACAAAATCTAACTAGAAAATTCTTGACTCTCTACAGAAAATATGTCTGCGTCCAACCCCTTGACCAAAATACTAGACATCCACAGATTGACTAGACCTAATTTTAAGGACTAATTGAGGAACTACAAAATTATTCTGGGTTTCAAAAAACTGACTCATGTCTTAGATCAGGATCCACCTGCCATGCCAGCACGTCCAACTACTGAACAGAGAGGCGTCTCTAAAAAAAATAGATGGATGACGATAACAAAGTCAGGTACTACATGTTGGGTGCTATGTCTAATAACTTGCAGCACCAGCATGAGAATATTATGACTATCCACCAAATATTGGCTCACCTATAAGAGTTGTTTGGTGAACAAAGTCGCGCAAGCTAAGTATCAAGTCTGCCAAAGCTTTTTAAGACTAAAATACATGATGGGCAGTCAATCCAAGATTATTGTTTGACAATGATCGAGGACCTTGAGGAGCTTGAGAAGCTCGGTGTCATCTTAGACAGGGATTTTCAGATTGATGTGATCCTTCAGTCCTTGTCTGATGCATATGGTCAGTTCATCATGAACTTCCATATGCATAAGATGCAGTGTACCTTGGCCTGAGTTAATAAACGTGTTGGTTACGCTGAGCTTTCTTTGAAGGTTCAAAAGGCTCAGTCCTTACTGTGGAGCAACTTCTTCCAAGAGAAAGTCTTTTGGAAAGAAGAAGAAGTCTACGAAGAAGCAAAAGGTGGATGGGAAGAAGAGAAGATGGAACCGAAGAAGAAGGCTGCTGAAAAGGAAAAATATTTCTACTGCAATTCAGACGACCATTGAAAGCGAAACTATCCTCAGTACCTGGCCCATCCTGAAGAACAAGAAAGATGATCCTTCTGGAGGTATGCTTGTTATAGAATCTAATCTTACGATTTTCTCTGCATCCAAGTTGGGTACTTGACTCTGGTTTTAGTGCTCATTTGTGCACTTCTATGCAGGATCTTGAGGAGAGCAGGAGGCTGAGGGATGGGGATATGATCCTACGCATCGAAAAACATAGCAAGAGTTGCTGCTGTGGCCGTGGAAACCTACCCTCTGCGATTACCATTAGGATTAGATTTAGTTCTTAGAGATTGTTATTATGTGCCTGCAGCAAGCAGGAATTTGATTTCTGTTTCATGTTTAGCACAAGAAGGCTATGTGATTAGCTTTCATAAGAACCATTGTAACATATTTTATGAAAATAATAAAGTTGCAAATGTTTTCTTATTAATGGTCTCTATCAGCTACATATTGATGTATCTGTATTTCATATCGAGCAAAATGTGAATGCCATAGGAATTAAAAGGCCTAGAGATAGTCTAAATGATAGGTATCTGTGGCACCTAAGGCTAGGTCATATAGCGGAAGACAGGGTTAACAAATTGAAAAATTGGCTATTGAGTCCGTTGACTTTCGAGTCATATCCAGTTTGTGAATCATGCCTTCAAGGCAAAATGACCAAGCTCCCTTTTACAGGACATGGGAAAGGGCCACAGACCTACTTGCCCTAGTACATACAGATATGTGGCCCATTTGATGTGCCGGCTAGAGGCAACTATGTCTACTTCATTACCTTTACCGATGATATGTCTAGGTACGGATATATGTTTCTAATGAAACACAAGTCTGAAGCCTTTGAAAAGTTCAAAGAATTCAAATATGAGTAGAAAAACAAACAGAAAACCCATTAAGGTTCTTCGATCAGATCGAGGAGGTGAATACCTTAGTCGGAAGTTTCTAGACTATCTTAAGGACAATGGCATAGTCTTCTCAATGGACTCCACTGGAACGCCACAACTCAATGGGGTTTCAGAATGCAGGAACCGGACCCTATTAGATATGGTCCGTTCATGATGAGCTTCACAGACCTCCCTGAGTTTCTTTGGGGATATTGTCTTCATGACAGCAATATATGTATTGAATAAGATTCTCTCTAAAACCGTTCCTACCACACCATATGAGATATGGCATGGTAAGAAGCCAAGTCTGAGTCATCTCAGAATTTGGGGTTGTCCGACTCATGTCAAGAGACAGCAGGCAACAAGTTAGAATTCAGGTCTTTTAGAGCTCGATTCATAGGATATTCTAAAGAGTCATTAGGATACTATTTCTATATTCTGAAAGATCACAATGTGATTGTGAATCGACATGCTATATTTCTTAAAAAATAGTTTATTTAAGATAGTGGCATCGGAAAGAATAATTAAGCTCAAAGAGA
>NC_026003.2:397018-510565 GCF_000442705.2 Elaeis guineensis
AGTTGACAATGCTAATCTCGCTTCTAAAAGCTCTGTCCCAATATTTCGTCCCATGTTCGATATTAATTATCTGAATCTGAAAAATAGAAAGAAAAGTAATGAGCTAGACAGCCCAGTAAGTAACAAATATCTCAACTAAATAATTCAGATATTATATAATTTTCAAGAATAATGCTGTAAATAAACATAAGAGTATATTTCATGCTGATCAAATATTTTCAAATATTCACATATAATATAATCATAAATCCGATTCGATTCAAAACACTCGTAACTCAACAGCCTTGACTATGACCAACGTTTAACCCCCATTGGCGGGGTCCACAGAATACCAGCGCACAACCCCCACTGGCAGGGTCCACAAATACCAACGTATAATCCCCATTGGCGGGGCCCACTGAACCATAGTTAGGCCGAGAGCATAAATTCGATCTATATCAAAATACTTTGTACCACAATATATATCATAATCTTTCACTAAATATGTGCATAAATCGATATACCATAATATTTCAAAAGTACTTTTCTTTAAAAACATAATTTCATAAATCATGCATAATTTTAGAGAATAATTATTTATTTTCAGAATAAATATGGAATATCTCGAGAAGATGATTCATTACTTACCTTTCACGGAGCACTGAACGAATAGATCGACTAACTTTTAGTAGATTCTTTCGCGCCTATTTCTAAAATTATATTTTTACATTAAGTTAATTCAAAATTAAATCTAACAAATCCCAAAATTAAAATCTCGCTTAAAATCAGACTCGTCTCTAAACTCGATCAGAATCATCAGATGAAGCCTTCCCCTATGCTAATCCTAGAAGGATAACTTTAGAGAGAGAAATCCATCAAGAGAGAGAAAAAACAAACTAGAGAGAAAAAATTCTAGAGAGAGAAAGTAGAGAGAGAAAGTCCAATTCCAGAGAGAGAAAGTCAGGGTTCAGACTGAAAGAAGAGAGAGAAACTCTCTCTCTCATCAATTTCTTTTTTTTTAAATTTATTTATTTATTTATTTACTTACTTATATATATATATATATATTTATTATTATTATTATTATTATATTTTTTTTCTTTTCTTTTCTTTTCTTTTTCTTCTTTTCTTTTTCTTCTTTTTTTTTATTTTTCTTTTCTTTTTCTCTTTTTCCTTCTTTCTCTTTTCTTTTTTTTTCTTCTTTTTCTTTTTCTTCTTTTTCTTCTTTTCTTCTTTTTTCTTGGTTCTTCCCGTGCCGGAACAAGGGACCGGCGTTCCCTCGGCCTTAACCGGCCGTTCGGGCCACGACCGCCGTGGCGGAGGCCGGCGGCCGACGGGGGCCACTCCCCCGATCACAGAGGAGCGTGGCCGGCGGTCAATTTTGATCGCCGGTGCCGGAAAAGTTCACGAAAAGGAGACCAAAACAGAGGTCCCTTTCTCGACCGAAAATCGGCGACTTTCGTCGCCGGCAGCCGCGCACAAATGCACGGGGAGGAAAGAGAAGAAAGAGGGGAAGAAGAGGGAAACTTACCTTGACCTCCGGTGACCTCGCCGGCAAGCAATCACGGCGAGAATCCGAACGATATCCGCAGCTTCGATTGAGAAAAACGGAGAGAAAGAGAGAGGGAGGAGGCCTATCTTCGGTCTCAAGGGGAAGGGGGTCTTCTTATAGAGGACCCTAGGACTCCGAGAGGTCCTAGGAGTCCCGATTTTCTTGAGTTTCGCCGGAGAAGAAGACTCCTATCGGGAGTCTTCTTCCCGGTTTGCTCTGTTTTTTTCATTTGTTTTTTTTCTCGTTTTGGGCTTTAGTGGGCTGAGATTAGTTGGCGGGGTTTTTGGGCTATCACACCTACAATGTGCCAAATACCTTGAAAAGGTTGCTGAGAAACCATCTAGCCCCAGGGCTTAATCAGGATTCATAGATTGTAAGACTGAAAGGATCTCATCTTCAGTAATCGGTAAAGCTAGCTTTTGTTGCTGATCAGTAGATAAGACAGTATTTAACTGAGGAAGCCAAATATCATCAACCAAATGCACAATGTTATACCTAGATTGAAAGTGTCGGTATTACATTTCTTGTATTTCAGAGGCCTCATACTTCCATAGACCTGTTTCAGATTTAAGAGCAGAAATTTGATTGCACCAATTTTGAAGGACTATACTACAATGAAACAACTTAGTATTTGTATCCCCCTCTTTCAGCCATTGAACCTGTGACCTCTGTCACCAATAAGCTTCTTGCATAGACAACACATGATTGTACTTTGGGAGAAGATGAAGCAAAGTTAAATGATCATGCGGCGATAAAGATCCAATTTGGGATTCAAGGTTTTGAAGATAAAGGATTTGCTTATATAGATCATCAGCTTTCTTATATAGGTTACGGACTTTGAATTTACTCCACTGAGTAAGTTTTCTGCCAAGATTCAAGAGCAGAGCAGATAGCCGGTCAGCAGGAGCCAAATCCTCATAGCCTCACCAATGTTTATGAAGGAAGTGCTGAAAATCTTGATAGCCCTTCCAAAACTTGAAATATCTAAAAGGTGGTCCATAGTACGAAGTTGAAGCCTAAGTTGTAAGAATAAGGGGCAATGATCAGATGCAAACCTCACAAGGTGATGGACATCAAATATGGAAAACAGATCAAACCAATTAGCTGACACAAACCCACGATCTAGCCATTCTCAGACCCTCACTAATCTCTTTTGATTGTTACACCAAGTAAACTTTGGACCAATAAAACCAAGATCAATGAGTCCATTGGATGTGACAAAATGTTGAAACTCTCTAATATCTCGATCAAGAGAAAAAGGTTTGCCACCAAGTTTATCATAGGCATGCAGAATACAATTGAAATCACCTAACAGTAGAGTTGGCAAACCAAATGAAACAATTTGAGATGCCAGTTCCCAAAGAGGGCGACGACCCAAACCACTAGTACTCGCATATACTAGACCTAAGACCCAAGATAGTGAGCCAGGAAGAGACATGATGCTGAAGCATATTTAGCGATCCACATGGAGAAAAGTGATTTGCCCAAGCTGCTTATGCCATATGATGATCATACCTCCAGAAAGACCCTCAGATGGAATCATATAAAGATCCCAACATGAGCCAAACATCTTTTGGATGCGAGGTAGGGAGCTCGAGTCCAGCCTTGTTTCAAGAAAACTACAAATATCTGGCCTATATTGAGATATCAAAAGTTTAGAATACTTATGAAACAAGGTTTTAGCAGCCCCTCTACAATTCCATATGAGGATCTTCATCATTTTAAAGGTGAAGACAGTTGATCTTTATCCTCACTTCGAGAACCCATAGAAAAAGAAGACTCAGCCTTGGCATCCCCAGCAGACATAGGACATTGTGAATTTAAAGCCTACGACACCTGATGGACCAGTTCATCATGTTCAACTGGACTTGGATTTATTTTTATCTGATCAGCATCCAGTCGACTAGGTATGAAGGTGGCATCTAGTGGTGACCCTTCCAACTGATTGGGGTTGACCACCACTGGTCACCAGACCTCTTTTTTTTTCAGAGCCTTTAGAGTACACCACTAGAGCTTTGGAGTTGGAGTCACTACCCGATTACTCATCTCTAATAATGACCTTGGACTGTGGAGGGGATACAGAGTTAGAAGATCTTACAATGGGAGGTGAATGAGGTGGGGATCTTTTTCGCTTGTCTTTTGGAGCAGCACCATTAGCACGCGATGAGGACAATGATCTTGTCGGGAATACCTCCATAGGCATTGTTTTCGAGGATACTTGCTTCTCATTAGGGACTAATGCTTTGAATCTAGAACCGTCAAGCTTGATACCAGGACCAAAAGACATGGGTATTAGAGGAAGTCTTACCTGCCACCTTCCTAGGAGTAACCCATGGATTAGCTAAAGAAGTGTCCCCAGGTCAGGAGGTAGCTAGTGTGGGGCCATTAGTCTGAGTATTTGGTCCAACAAGTACCTAGGCTATCCTGATCCAGGGTCCATAGATCATGGAATCCTGGTCCGGCGGTACCTCTTTACATGTAGAGCATTTGTCCATAGTAGTCCCAATTCTTCCACAGCAGTAACATATGTTGATAAGTCTTCATAGACAAATTGTTGCCAAATAACATGATCCTTGATAAGCATTTTAGTGCCCAGACATATAGGTTTAGTAAGATCTAACTAAACACAAATCCTAGCAAATTCTAAATGAGAAGAGTTTGCAGTCCAGGGATCCAAAAATTTTGGTTTTCCCGCCCTAGCCGCAATCTTTAGAATCATGTCCTTCTCCCAAACCTCCATCGATAGGTTAGGAAGACGAAGCCAGATGTTAACCGACTGGATAGCCTCTTTGGAAGGCCTGAAGCTAGGTCTCCAACATTTAAGGGCCAATAACTGATCTGCTAGTGTCCAAGGACCTGATTCCAACACCCTTGACCGGATATCCACCGATGGTAAGAAAAATAAAAGAAAGCCCTCAAACAAAGGGGTTACCTGAAATTCACCTTCTACTTGCCAGTGATTCTTCATCTCTTTCGGAATAAAATACAGAGGGAGTCCCAACCCCAAAAACTTACCTACCACCATCGCTTTCCACATCTTTGAAGTGCGCTGAATCTCCTCCTCTGAAAACACGTCCATCTCAGAAAATCTTGCCTCCAAAGTAGAAATATCCTCATTGGAAGGTCGAAGCATCTCCCAACGAAAGCATCATCGTCCTTAAACCACCTGAGCTTAGGTTTGGCCCAAACTCAGAAGACTCGCATCAAGGTTTCCCAATAACAGAGGAGAGGATGGAGAAACCACCCTATTTCCTTTCGAATCTGTGCCATCAAACGGTCGATTGAAGACACCCTTAGCATAGCCCCATGAATCCCGACCCCTCTGGACTGGATCTGGTGGCAATGCTAAAAGAAACCACAGGGATTTCGTGCATGCATTTTTAAATTTTTTACGGCGGAATAAATTTAGATTAAATATTTTAATCTATAATGCTAGTATATGATCTGATCATAAAATATTCTACATAAAGATTTATAGCATGTATACATGCATGTAAGAATTTGAACTACAAAATCAGCATATCATGCATGAAAATAAGTAAACATAGTAGATTAAATCTACAACTACCAGGGTTCCAAACCCTATATCCAAGCACAGGTAGACAAGCACCACAGGTGTAGACAATGATCTGAAGGTTTCGCTGGTTGCTCACAACCGCACAGGATATCTGACCTCTACGAATCGTCCACTTGAAGTTCTAGTGCTAATCGGTCCCTCCGGGAGTGCTAGCTCGCACAGAGATGAATTTGACAGCTGATCTCGATTCTTCTTTGAATCTCTTAGACTCTTTTGAAATTAGAAGGATACTGCGAAGGAAGTGCTGGAAGAATATGAGAAGAAGATACTCTTTTCTCTCTTTTTATCTTCCCATAAAATCTTAGAGTCGAAACCCTAAGGAACCCACCTTAGAACTCACACCCAAAAGGAAGGATTTTTTCTCTGTTACACACGCACAGAAGCCCACCTCCTCTCTATTTTCATGCCCCAATCTGAGAACACTTCTCATTATAAAAACCTCTCTCTTTTTGTCACACAAAAAGAGATGATTTTATTGATGGCCTTGAGAGTGGATAAGGATAAGGATAAAGTGGTTGTTTTAGTTCAAATTCAAACTCCCTTTGAATTCAAACTCAAACCAAACTCAAACCACTTGATCCTTATCCAAGGGAGGCATCAAAATGGCTAAGGTGTGAGATATTTCTCATGAAATTCTCTTCTCATAACCTAATCAGATTAGGTCTTCTCATAACCTAATCGGATCAAACCTAATTGAGTCCAATTCAATTATATTTGATTCAAATCTTAACGCTCAATCAAATTGAGCTAATCAATAATCTAATTACTAATAAATTCTTCATTAATTTTATTACAATTTTTGTATATGGTTAATCATCAATCGAATTGATGATTGTACCCTTAGATAATTTTCAATCATCGATCAACCATCTGATCAGTCAGAAACTTCTTTTGAGTGTGATCCTTAGGTTCAAACCTAAGTCGACAGCACTGAAATAATTTTTTGTACCAATTGAAGTGATCATTTAGCAATAAAACCCGACATCTGGATAGATTTAATGTATGCAAAGCAACATCTAAGAATCCATTGACATATGGTTACTGTATAATTCATCTCTTTAATCTTAATGCTCAAAATGATCTAAGGTTTAACTGTCAATCCTGAAAAATTATCTATATTATATTTCAACCCTTGAAATCCATCACATAGATTATCCTGATTAAGATTTTACTGAATTGAAATAAAGTGATACATTAACTCCTATAATCTGGAGGGGTCAATTTCATCTTGACTCACACACCGACTTTGTAAGTACTTGACTGTGCCCAAAATTTTTTCAAAATTAAATTAAAAATTTAGATAGTCTAGCACCAAAGCATAGTTAGTTGCTTGCAAGTCACTATAGTGATCTCAAATCGGAGGGACACTTATACTCATATTCTTTACTATTAAATGATATATCCTCCTATATCGATTCAAATAGTCCTAAAGACTTCATCACAATATAGGAGTTCAAAGAAAATATACATAAAGTGACTTTGGGACACAATTCCTAACAACTCTCACTTGGACTAAAATCAATCGGTACAGTATCATATATCCATCTTTGATTTATGATCTTCAAACTCTTTGACACCGAGGGCTTTAGTAAATGGGTCAGCCAGATTCTTCTTTCCATCAATCTTCTGAAGCTCGATGTCACCTCGATCCATGATCTTCCTGATCATATGATAGCGGTGTAAAATATGCTTGGTGCGCTGATATGACTTCGATTTCTTCTTTTGAGTAATGGCACCAGTGCTGTCACAGTACAACAAGATCGGATCATCGAAGAAGATTGCCACTTCAAGCTCGTCGATGAACTTCTGCAACCACACAACTTTCTTCACAACATCGAATGCTGCGATATATTTCACCTCACAAGTAGAGTTGGCCATGGTGTGCTACTTGAAATTGTTTCAGCAGACTGCTCCATCATTCAAGATAAATACATATCCTGATACACTCTTACTGTTGTCATGATCTGACTGAAAGCTGGAGTTTGTAAATTTCATGAGTTTTAAGTCAGATTCTCCATAAATGAGCCATTGATCCTTAGTATTTCTCAAATACTTAAGGATGGTCTTTAAGACCTTCCAATGGTTCTCTCTCAGATCGGATTGTTATCTGCTCACTATCCATAGTGAGTATACCACATCCGACCTCGTACATATCTTGGCGTACATTATGCATCCCACTGTCGAGACATATAGAATCCTACTTATGTACTCTCTCTCTTGAGGTATTGTCGGACAATCTCTCTTTGAGAAAAAATTTCATGACCTATCGGTAGATAGCTTTTCTTAAAATTCTCTATGCTGAACCGCTTCAGCATGGTATCAATGTATGTGGATTGAGATAAATCAAGCAATCTCTTAAATCTATCTCTATAGATCTTTATTCCTAGAATGTAGGATGCTTCTTCCAAGTTCTTCATAGAAAACTCTGATGATACCCAAACTTTTATTCCGTATAATACAAGGATGTCATTCTCAATTAAGAAAATATCATCTGCATACGAAATAAGAAATACCACCACAGAATTATTAGCTCATTTGTATATGAAGGATTCTTCTCCGTTCTCAATGAAGCTATACATTCTGATCATCTTATCAAAATGCATGTTCCAACTTCGAGATACCTGCTTCAGTCCATAAATGGATCTCTGAAGCTGCATACCTTAGACTCATCTGTAGATATAAAATCTTTAGGTTGTATCATATACACCTCTTCTTCCAGCTCTCTATTTAGAAAAATAATTTTTACATCCATTTGTCAGATTTCATAGTTCAGATGTGCTACAATTGCGAGCATGATCCGAATAGATTTAAGTATTATCACAGGAGAAAATATCTTGTCATAGTCAATATTATAATACTGATGATAACCCTTGACAACCAGACGGACTTTATAGGTCTCCACCTTTTCGTCTGCATCCCTCTTCCTTTTGAAGATCCACTTATATCCTATGGATTTTATCCCTTCAGATGGGTCAACCAATATCCATACATCGTTGATCTTCATGGATTCTATTTCGAACTTCATAGTTAAGCCACTTATCAGAGTCGGACCTCTGTATTGCATCCATGTAGGTAATTGGATCATCGCTATTCTCATCGAGTTCAATAGGATCACTATCTCGGATCAAAAAATTATAGTATCTGTCCGACTGATACGATACTCTACCAGATCTCCTCAAAGAATAATAGATTTTAAATTTGATCTAATCAAATCTGACTCTATGGATTTACTAGATTATGTCAGTTCTTCTACCGATTGAACTTCATCAAGTTCAATCTTAGAGGTATTAGTTCTTTCTTCAAAAAATTCTTTTTTCAAAAAGACTGCCTTATTGCTGACGAATACCATCTGTTCATCAATAAGTAGAAGTAATACCCCTTAGTCTCTTTCGGATATCCAATAAAATTATATTTGTCAGATCTAAATCTGAGCTTATCTGTTTGCAAATATTTGACATAAGCCGGACACCCCCAAACCCTAAGGTGAGAGAGTACTGGCTTATGTCCTGTCCACATCTCATGTGATGTTTTACTTATAGATTTACTCAAAACTTTATTAAGTATATAACAAACCGACTTGAGTGCATATTTTCAAAAGGAGATCGACAAACTTACAAAGCCCATCATGGACTGAAGCATATTTAACAGGATTCGATTTCTCCTTTTCGACACACCATTATGCTGTACTGTTTCAGGAGGAGTCCACTATAAGAGAATCTCATTCTCTTTTAAATATATCAAAAATTTATTGAAGAGGTATTCACCTCTTTGGTCAGATCGAAGAATTTTAATACTCTTCCTAGTTTATTTCTTTACCTCATTATGAAATTCTTTGAATATTTCAAATGATTCAGACTTATGCATCATTAAGTAAACGTACCCATACCTCGATAGATCATCTATAAACGTAATGAAGTAGTAATACCCACCTCTGATACTCATATTCATGGATCCACATACATCAGTATGTATTAGACCTAGAACTTCACTTGCTTATTCATCTTTTCTAGTAAAAGATGACTTGATCATTTTTTCAAGAAGACAGAACTCACAAGTTGAAAGTGATTTACAATCACTAACTTTGAGGATTTCCTCTTGAGTCAACCTATTTATTCTGTTCTTGTTAAGATGACCTAGTCTACAATGCCAAAGATAGATATCGGAGACATCATCAATTCTAGGGCATTTGCTAGATGTGTATACTACATTAACAGGCTGTGACAATATATAAATTTTATTGTTCCATTATCCATTCATCATATTAGCACCATTCATAATGATATTAAAAAAAAAAATTATTAAAATGTTATAACTGTTCATGGCCAAAAGGTCTACAGAAATAATATTCAATAAAAATGAAGGACAAAAGTGATATTCACTAAGAACAATTATATTAGATTTGAATATAAGCTTGACAATCTCTAACACTAGAACTGAAATTGATCTTCCATCTCCAACATTAAGAAATCTCTCACCTTTTTCAAATCTTCTATTGAGCTGCAAATCCTGCAACAAATTACATATATTAAAAGAGCTTTCGGTATCTAATACCAGATAGTAGAATCACAAATAGAGAAATAACAAGATGTTATCATATAATTACCTTATCCAGTAGTAGCTTGCTTCTTTCTCATCCTGTTCGGATCTAGGAAGGCAATGTACTGAGGACAGTTTCTCTTCTAGTGCCCCTACTTCTTGCAGTAAAAGTATTCTGCCTAGCTCTGGTTGGACTTGGGTTTCTTGATCTGACTGAACTTGGATGTTCTAGCATTTTGCACCTTCTTTTTATTCTTCTCATTCTTTTTTCCTTTCTTAAAAGGTCAATGCCCAGAAGAAGACCCTCCCACTACATTCACCGACTTCTTGCAGAGCTGGTGATCCTTCTCAAAGTTCTGCAATAATCCCAGCAAACTGTGACAGTTAACAGGAGGCTTTGTCATTCTGTAATGAGTAAAAAATGAAAGATAGGATTTTGGCAGAGAGTTTAAAATTGTATCTTTTCACAACTGCTCATACAGGAGAAAGCCAAATTTGCTCAGGTACTCAATCAACTCGATCATATACAATACATGATCAGTGACTGACGCCCCTTCCTTTATTCGAGCATTGAAGATAGCAACTCATCTTATGCCTCTCAATATTATCGAAAGTGCTAAAGGACTTGTTCAATATTTGAAGCATGTCCTATGGCTAAGCATTCTCAAACCTGCGGTCGAACTCATCATTCATAGCTGCTAGGATTATACAACGTATCGTGATTCGATTGTTGAGCCACTTCTGGTAAGTATCTCAGATCGTACTATGGGTTTCAGAGCTGGCTCCTCGAGTGCCAGATTTATCAACACGTATAAGATCCATTTGTGCTCCAAGATGATTTTAAGCTTTCGATACCAACTATCGAAATTGGGTCCCGTCAGCTTATCACTATCTAATAGTGATCGGAGTGACAAAGATATGTCTATAACTGTATAAAGAAAAACCAAGAACCAAATTAGTATATGAATTGATTAAGCCTAAAAATATGGACTTTAGTCTAAAGGTTCTCCCATTATTTTATATGAATTGATAGCCTTTACCTCCAATTTGAGTAATCACACTAATTCTTTAGTAGGTACTAGAATTCTCACAAGCTGCACATGGGTCCGAGTGCAGCTCGGCCAATCCCTGTACACCCATAGATAGGTTCTTAATCAATTATTTTATCAAATAATTTTTAGTAATTAATTTTACCCAGACTCTTCTTCAACAGGTGTGTGGTGCCTCTACTGAAAGTTCTAGTTAGGTCCAACCATTAACATGTCAGAATTCAGTGTATCTGACAAATGAATGATCAAGTTTGAGTGTAACTCAGCCAACCTGACCATCGTTAGAAAGATATATCTAAAACAATATATTATGAATGATAATTTTGATAGCCAGATTAGCACCAGGCATGAAGTCCCTCCAATGATCATCTAAACTATTGGACCCATTATCATCCAACTTAATAGGAGGGTATGATCTAGTTATCACCATAACTATTTCATTTTTAGGGATCTATTAATTTTAGAAGATTTAATTAGATATATTGAGAGAAGAGAAAAAACTAACTAGCTAATCATAATCCTCCCACTAACTTTATCAAGTCAGATCAAAGAAGACTAGATATAAGCTATTCCAGCCGACTAATCATAAATCCTCCTACTAACTTCATCAAGTCATGAAGAAGACTACTGATAAGTCAACCTAAGGGCACCTAAATCAGTCATAGTGATTTTCTAGCTAGCATGGGTCAACCCTAATCATTAAGTGATCTGATCAAAATATGATTCACTACATTGATCAGATAAGTGAGATCAGTAGGAGGGATATGCCATTAACTCACCATAGACTCGATCTATACGAGTAGCTCCCAATTAATGACCTTCGATCGAGACTGTCAAACTTACCTTAGACATCAACTAATTAATCAATTTCAATTCGATCAACTTATAGACTTAGGTTCGACCGTGGAGCTACAATCGAGGTCCATCTTGATCTAATCAAAGATATAGATATTGACCAACTACAACTATTGAGAATTGATCAACAGAAGAATTGATCCAATCAGAATTAACTGTTAATTAGATTTGATCAATTACTTAATATAGTCCATTATCTCTAATTTCTAACCCTAAGTCTAACCCAGTTAAACAGACCTGACTCAAGCTAACCCATAAACCATGATTTATGAAAAAGAAGGCCTTAGATCTTTGATTCTCAAATCTAGATTATTTAATTTTTAACTAAGTTTGGGCTGACATGGTTTAGATTTGATATTTGAAAATAATTTTCAATTTTATAAAATATTTTTATAAATTTTTATGCAATCAACTGTAAATTAATTTCAGATCTAACATACAATATATCAAATCTAAAATAAATTTTTAAACTTTTTTTGTTATTCATCTTCATGGGTAATAACCGCGTAGCACCTCTATACGCAAAACTCCATCGAATGGGAAGAGAGAGTCATGAAACCCTACTTTCTCCTATGATTGGACGGCTATGGCGATCTATCCAATCCAACTACTACACTACTTAGAATTAAGATTAATTATTTAAATCTAATCTAAATAATTAAAATTTTATTTTAAAGCTACATGCATAATATACATGTCATAAGAAAATGCGACTCTGATACCATTGAAAGAAAATCGCAGGGGTTTTATACATGCATTTTATAATATTTTACAATGAAATAAATTTAGATTAAATATTTTAATCTATAATGCAAGCATATGCTCTGATCATAAAATATCCTACATAGGGATTTATGACATGTATATATGCATGTAAGAATCTGAACTACAAAATCAGCATTTCATGCATGAAACAAGCAAACATAGTAGATCAAATCTACAACTACCAGGGTTCCGAACCCTATACGTGAGCATGGGTAGACAAACATCGCAATCATAGATGATAATCTGAAGGTCTTACTGATTACTCACAGCTGCATAGGGTGTCCGACCTCTACGGATCATCCACTCGAAGTTCTAGTGCTGATCGGTCCCTTCGTGAGTACTAGCTCGTGCAGGAATAAACTTGACAGCTGATCTCGATCCTTCTTCGAATCTTCCAGACTCTTTCGAGAATTAGAAGGATGCTATTGAGGAAGTAAAGTACTGGAAGAATATGAGGAGAAGACACTCTTTTCTATCTTTTTATGTTTCCACAAAATCCAAGAGTCAAAACCCTAAGGAACCCACCCTAGAACTCATGCCCAAGAGGAAGGATTCTTCCTCTATTACACACGCACAGAAGCCAACCTCCTCTCTATTTTCATGCCCCAATCTGAGAACACTTCTCATGATAAAAGCTTCTCTCTTTTTGTTGCACAAAAAGAGATGTTTTTATTGATGGCGTTGAGAGTGGATAAGGATAAGGATAAAGTGGTTGTTTTAGTTCAAATTCAAACTCCCTTTGAATTCAAACTCAAACCACTTGATCCTTATCCAAGGGAGGCATTAGAAGGACTGAGGCATGAGACATTTCTCATGGAATTCTCTTCTCATTTGTCACATAAAAATCAGCCTTCTCAAGGAGTTGGCGATAAGGGATAAGATATGGACAAGATCAAGATACTTTTAACTCAAATTCAAACCATTTGAATTCAAATACTAATCAAACTCATCCTAATCCAAAGGAGATTTAAGAGTGGGTGACAAAGCTCTTCTAGGTATGAGAAACCTTCATGCAAAAATAATTCTCGCATGAGGAAGAGAAGGGTGCAAAGATAAAGTGGCGCTAGGGTTTTGGTTCAAATCCATTTGAACCTGAAATTGATCCAATTTGGTTTTCAACCAAATCAAGTTAGGTTAGACCCAATCAGACCATTGAACCTAATCTAATTAGGTAATCAATTATTTTGATTAAATTTTAATCAAATTAAAAATTAATCGAGCTTAAGTTTCAATCAAATCAAGAACAAACATTCTTAGCGATTAGATCATCTCATAACCTAATTAGGTCAAACCTAATTGAGTCTAATTCAATTAGATTTGATTCAAATCTTAATGCTCAATCAAATTGAACTAATCAGCAATCTAATTGCTAATAAATTCTTCATTAATTTTATTACAATTTTTGCATATGATTAATCATCAATCAAATTGATGATTGTGCCCTTGGACGATTCTCAATCATCGATCAACCATCTGTTCAGTCAGAAACTTCTTTTGAGTGTGACCCTATAGATTTGAATCTAAGCTGATAGCATAAAAATATTTTTTATATCAATCAAAGTGACCATCTAGCAAAGGAGCCGACATCCAGATAGATCGAATGTATGCGAAACAACATCCAAGAACCCATTAGTTTATGGTTACCGTATAATTCATCCTTTTGATCCTAATGCTTAAGGTGACCTAAAATTTAGCTGTCAATTTTGAAAAATTATCTACATTATATTTCAACCTTTCAAGTCTATCACATGGATTATCTAAGCTACGATTTTACTGAATTAAAATACAATGATGTATTAACTCCGATAATCTAGAAGGATCAATTCTATCTTGACTCACACACTGACTTTGTAAGTACTTGACTGTATTCAGAAATCTTTTAGAACTGAATTAAAATTCAGGTAGTTTGACATCAAAGTGCAGTGAGTTGCTTGTAAGTTACCGTGATAATCTTAGATCGAGGGACAGTTATACCCATATCCTTCACGAGCTACTCTTGATAACAGAATACTCTGTAGGTAGTCACATTCAATGAGATATACTTCTATGTCTCACTTGCATACCATGCCAGTGTCTCCATACTCTTTGATTAAGAGGACAACTAACGTACATGGTATACAATGATCTATACTTGATATAGCTATCATCCTAATAATAGCATATCGTTTAGTCATAAACTAAGTTTAAGGACTAAACGATATATCCTTCTATATCGATTTAAATAGTCTTAAGGACTTCATCACAATACAGAAGTTTAAAGAAGATGTACACAAAATAATAAAAAAGCTAAATAATATTTATTATTTAATAATTTATATATAATTTATAAATATAAGCTCAACCATCAATAGACTGACAATTGATTTTGGGACATAATTTTCAAAAAACACCCTCTCGTCCGAAGGGAAAGACGAAACCCAAGCACTAGAAGCTTCTTTCTTTGATGAAACTCTCATGGCTCTCCTTGGCTTATTCTTTAGTCTCCATTTAGTCTCCATTTCTTTTAGCAAGCAAATCCTTTCTTGATCTCTTTCCAAAGTACAGGGAGAGAGGAATCAAGTATTTGTTGTCATATATAAAATGAAAAATCTATAGAAAAGTAACAAAATCATAAAGGCATCATGTTACATGGAGTGTGCTCGTCCATCAAATGTTCAAATGTTCTTTTCACTTAGGGTTTAAGTAGACCGGATACTATTGGAAATCTATTTAGATATAAATAAAAATTTAAGTATTTGATTAATATCCATATCCATATCATATCTATTAAAGAACAATAGATATGGATATGGATAGATAATAAAAAAATATATTTTTGTATAATGAAGTTTAGAGATACTAACAATCGAGTAATTCAAATTTTATATTTGTCAAGTTGGTTAATAAAATAGCAAGATTGATCAAAATCAAAAAAATGGGCACATGAACCTCAATGCCATTTATCCATGATATCATGTGACTGCACGTAACCCACTAAATGAATAGATGTGGCAAGTTAAAATTGAAAATTTCAGTCAGTTAAAAAGAAAAACCTCGATCCTATTCTTCTATCCCTCCCAAGTTCCAATCTGATAGTTTCAAGTATTCTTCTCCAGCACCAATTGCATCTTGATCTAACAAGCTTGCAACTTAGTCGACTAAATTAGCTACCTATGCATTCCCCCTTGGAATGCCACCATCGCTATGAAGAAAAGAACTGTCGGGATACCAAATTCAAAGATACTATGGCAACTTGAGAGGTATAGATTACAAAATAGATTTATGATTAGAGGCATTAGAATTTTTGCATGGATCTTTGCATATGGGGATCTGTATTTTATTTATGAAATAGTTGTTTCGGTATTGATATTTTTGTCTATGATGTTTGTTCTATAGGATTTTCATATGATATGTTCATGTTTTATTTTTCTTTAAGTCATGATTGTGGTCCTCTAGTCCTTGCTTTGGGATGCTGAAATGTTAAAAAAACCTAGCATAATGTTTGCTTCTGCATGCTATAGGACTCCTAATCTCTGGTTCCTATCTAATATAGGATCCCTTATGTCAGCTTCCAACTTGCTATAGGATTTTAATATCGCTTCCACCTGCTAAAGGAATTATTATATAATATTTTAATAGATCTCTAATGTCTACAATAGGTCATTATCTAATGGTTTAGGTTATCCATTGTCTTATTTACAAATAAATGTGTCTTTATAGAATGTTTACATGAATTTTTTAATCTTTTACAGCATGGATATAGTTGTTATAGTTATTATTCATGATTGTAGCTCATTTGTCAACCATCCTACATTTGATTATGTTGATGGATTAGTGATAGAGATAGAGGATATTGACGTAGACAAAGTATCATATATTGATATTATTGATAAGTTAAATAGTTGGATTATAGTAATGTGGAAAAAGTATACTGTGGGGTATCAGAAAGGGATTTCAAGAATAGCCTTAGACTTTTATATGATGACCAGTAGATTTTTAAGATATTTAATCAAGTCAATCATGGGGTTATTGCATATTTATGTTGAACATCACTTAGACATACCTGAAGTCATAGATACAGCTCAATTTGCAAGTAAATCTGAAAACAGTAAGAATGTAGGTGCTACTGAGAATGATGCTCACACTTCTACTGATATAATAGACCAACAAAAGATAATGTTGAGCAATTAATTTTTTATTTTCTTTTAGTTATTTTCTATATTTTTTTATTATAATTATGTAAATTTGTTCTTATTTTTTTTTATCTTACAATGCAAGGTCTAGTTCCATACTTGTAGCAAGTTTTGGGAGGGGTTGAGTGTAGGTTTTGTATGAGGCACATACATAGTAATTTTCAGAAAAACACAAATGTAAAGTTCTTAAAAATACACTATAAGAGGTAGCACTTGCCTACACAATATAGAAGCATAAGGCTACATTGAAATACTTGAAGAGTCTACGTAAAGAGGCTTACAAAAATGTTATAAATGATAAGAATGCTCCTCCTCAAATTTGGGCCAGAACTTTCTTCACAAAGAAAGCATGTAGTGATGGGGTACAAAATAATATGGCAGAAATATGATAAAATATTTTAACTCATACATCTTGAAGAGCAGAGATAGGCCCATTATCATAATGTTGGAAGAGATCAAGATCCTTATGATGATCAGATTAAGGCAAAAAAGGAAAGAGTTGAAGAATTCAAGTGATCCCATGTGTCCTAACATCCAAGCAAAGGTAAAAAAAGCCAAGGTGGATAGTAGACGTTATACCTTAACCTATAATAGGAAAAATGATTATGGAGTGAGGCATGGGGTTGATAGTTGGATTGAATGATCCAAGCAAAAGAATGTGTAGCTGTAGGGCATGGTAGCTTTGTTGAATCTATGCCTCCATGTAGTAATAGTGATATAGTTTCGTAGGCAAGCTATGGAAGATTAAGTAGCATATTGATTTATAACTGAAATTTATGGAAAGATACATGACCATGCCATAGATCTGGTCAATGGATCAAGACTATAAAAGTCTGAATATAAGCCACCAAAATCACTACCACTTATAAGACCCTATGATTGTAACACCTCTAATCGAGACTATGGTAGCTTAGAAATTTACATATACATAAGCATTCATATTGGTATGTGGCACAGCATGTCATTGATGATACACTTGAGTATTATATGTTAATTAGTTAGTAGTAACAAAGCCTAAATCTAGTTATTAATTAAGAAGAAAATGATCGAAGAATGGTTGAGGAATGATTGAGGAATTGGATCAATATTAGTGGCTGAAATAAGGTTCGAGTCGACTCGACTCTCAGTGGAGTCGGCTCGACGATGAAAAATAGTCAGAGAGATTTAAAATTTTGGATATTTAGATTTTAGTTTAAAAAGATATGTGGAGAATTGACTGAGCAGCGTCATTCCATAAATAAAGGATTGAAAATTCTCTTAGCACCATATCAATAGATCCATAATTGAGTGATTTTCTATGAGGTTGACACCTAGCAAATTAAACTTAAGTTTATTTTCATTCTAAAGCTTAGTCACCAATCTTTTTTGCTGCTAATTTTGTCCCTTAGTTGAAACAGAAATGTTAGAGAGAGAATAAAGCTGGAAAAAGAAAAAATTCTCAATCAAAATTTGAAAAAAATTTAGCTAAAAATAGAAGTTTTATTGAAAACTGGTTGGAAAGAGGACAATTGCTGTTGGAAGAAAAGAAAGAAACCTGTGGGGATAGCAGTAGGGATTCAATCATCTGAGGTAAGAATTTTGATTCCTAAACAGAGTTTACACTAAATCTTGAATAATTCCTACTTAATATGAGATTTAGATGACCTGAACTATAAGATTTCTAGACTAAAATTTAGAAAGTAAATAGCTGCTGCCAATCTTTTTAAAACTGATCTGAATTATTTTAATAAAAGGGGTAGAAATTATGTTAGCTGAACTAGGAATGAATCATGAAGGAGAGATATGGATTGAATTGCTAAAATTCTAAAGTTATATTGGGAATTAGCTAATCCTAAATAAAACAAACATATAGAACCAAAGTGAAATATTGGAAAAGCTAGAAACTAAGCATATAAAGCAAAGTATGCATTCTCATCTTTATGGACCAGGTAATATCGTAATTGATAAGAGTATGTCCGTTTCTTATAGGTGAGGAAGAGAAGCCATAGGGGGTTTTGGATCAATCAAGCACCAAAGTGGTACAGTAGCTACCTAGAGATGAGTGAATTCCATCTAATTTTAATATTTTTATTATATTTTGGTATGAAAAATATTTATTTTGAAAAAAAAGTTAGTCTTTTATTATTCTATAGCTGATATATACGCATGTTAGTATGAAAATAGGAATGATCTTCTTGACAGCTTATGTATATCACTTATGTATGTGTATATGAATTGGAGCGGCATGATATTTATGGTTTGAAATATGTTGAAACAACTAACTAGCATTTGAGTTTTATCGAGCATATTTTTCAGTAGGCTATCCATAGAAGTGATCAACATGTGGGTATGCCTGAGTACTAGCTGGCACCTCCTTGCGAAATATTATGTCTGTGGGGGCTTAATAGTATCAAACACACCATTTGACTGCCATAGTAAGGGTGCACTATGATGCAGTTGACAGTAGCCCTGCGGCACCTGCTTGCGATCCAGTATGCCCAGTGGGGTCTAGTTTTATTCGATGCACCGTGTCGACTGCCCGTGGTAGGAGTATGCTGCGGAGTAGTCGGCGGTAGTTCAGTAGTTTTTTATTTTGATAATCATTTGCATCATTTATTCTTGCATAGCATGCAAAGTTTTTAAAGCTTATCAATTATTTATGATATATGTATCATGAGTATTACAATCAATCTTTCTATTTCTCCATTGTTCGATGGATTACTCACTCACTGGGACTAGTATCTCATTATGTACTTTCTTTTCTTTTCTTTCGATAGGTTTAAGGTATTCTAGCTCAGTATAGCAGTTGCATCTTCAGTACTTATTTTTAGTAGAGGTTGGTCATGTCAGCTAGTGGGAGGAGTATTCATTTTGGTCAGATCGGCTTGAAGAAGGATATCTTTTTCTTGACCATGCTAGTTATTGTAAGGAGCTCATTTTGAAAAATTTTTATTTTGGGATGTTGTACTCTATAGTGGGTTATATTTTGGGCCGAGTTGTATAGGCTAAAAAGAAAGTAGTATTAGAATATACTATGCACTTGATGTAAAGTTATAGATATTAAATGAATACTTAGTGTTGTTCTTCAACTATGTCAAAGGGATTGAGACTTGGCTCTAACTTGAGATTGTATGATTGTTGAATAATTTGAGTACAATATTTACACTTATTTATAGCAGGTTGAATATTTAGACTGAACTATGTTGGGTTATAGTAAACGATCAGGGTTTAATAGTATCTTATAAACCACGGCACAAGATACTACAAGAATTCTATCCGGATGCCACATTCTTGCTTGGATTAAGAAGGGATATGATAATGATAGACCCAAAATGTAGAGGAGAAGAGATTTGGATGAGCTTAAGAATTCATATAAGCTATCCAAGATGGGGGGGACAGTGACTTACTCCAAGTGTCACATGGTTGGCCATAACAAAAGAACATGCAAAGGTCCAACTATAGCTCCTACCAACAATCAAGGGAAGAAGAGACAAAGTGTAAGTAATAGAAGAGGTAGTGCATGAGTCCATAGCTCCCAAGAGACAATACAAGTATATGTCTGCCTATTTTCACTTTATTGGAGTATACTATATGCTACCTAAATGACTTTCTATATTAGTTGTCTTAGACTAAATCTCAGAGATAGAGTAGCAATACAAAGCAAAAATCAATAGCAAAAGAGGAAGCAAAAAAGAAAGATAATTAATTGATTAAGTTTATGCTGAAATTATCTTGAAAACATACTAATAAAGACTATTTAATGAGTGATATAGGCCTTAATAGTTCCTGTTAACTAAGGAAGATATGTTTTAGATCAAAATGAAATCTTTTTTATGATTAAGAGGTGCAATTGCACCTGAATGTGAGTTCTGTACCTGGTGTCATGATGCAAATGTGACAAATGTTAGGGTCAATATGGTGTGGTGCTAATTCATCAATAGCCTAACATATTATATATGGCTTTGTAGGATTCTAACAAAGATTGCACCTCAAGGGACTACACCACAAGGGACACTACCACAAAGTCACATGAGCAAAAGAGGACTGCTATCAGTACTCAGATATTAGTGATGAAGTCAAATACTCCTAATCAGTCTGGCCAAATATCATAGTAGTGAATATGAAGTGTTAAAGTTTTAGTTTATGATTGTCATTTTGTTAAAGTTGTATATATGCTAAACATGGAATGGTTAGAGTTGTATATATGCTATAATTGTTTTAACTAAGTAAATGTTAAAATTGGTCAATTAAAATTATTATTGTTTTGACTCTGTAAATGTTAGAATTGGCCAATGAAAACTAAACTTGTTTTAACTATTTGCAATACTAGAGTTGGCCAATTGTAGTGTGTTTCAAATTTCTTATGGCCAATTGAAATTGTTGCTATTTATAGCACTATATGCATAGATACAATGTGTACATACAATGAAATTGAACAACTCTTTATGAATTCCCATCTCATTGCTATTTGTTATATCAGTCCATGTATAGTTATCAATTGGCAAGAAGCTGGTTGTTTCATGGAAAATAGGAATATAATAACTCTATGATACCGATGTCAAATTGTGGCAAAATGGACTATCAATACATGAGCATGGTGAGGATGTATGTGCAGGTGATATATTAGCGGATATGATGTGGGAATGAAGGCTTTTGCTATCAAATGGTTGAAGTTACTATATTGCTATAACAAGTAACTTTATATCAAGTAAGTCTCTTGCTGGTATCATGTAAATTTGCATTACGTATAGGTGCTCACAAGTATTAGCTGATATGATGTAATTTTATATATTTATCCAATAATTGCTGGTAGTTTTATTTGTGAGTCGAAAAGAAGTACATTCAAAGTAACCAATAGCTGTAGGCAACTGATAAGATGTAATTTTGTATGAGCAGCTTTATCTGCTACTTTTCAAGGTACTCTAATTGGCTTGGTTTATGTAGAAAAAAGGGATGGGAGTTGTTTTCTCCAAGGTCTTGGAGAACATACTGATTAATTTTGTTGTTAACTTCATTAATTTGTTACAAGGTTTGGATATTAGAATCACTACTTCATTGTGATATGAACAACACATAACTAATTACTTTTAGTCCCACCTTATTCCAAGTCATGGATTTTATTTTACCAATTAAACATGATAGCCAAGAATTACAACCCATATGTAATCAATGAACATTTTACAGTTGTAGGTGAAATTGATGTAATTAATGAACATTCCAATGGTAATATGAAGAAAACCATAATTAATGGAGATTACTAAAAACACAATCACTAAATAGATATAGGGGAAATTGATCAAAATGCCTCTGTTTCTTCCATTAATAGTAGGAAATGTTTAATTCAAGGAGTATGGAATTATAATAAATATTCTGAACAACCAACATTCTAAAAAATACTCAACCTAAATGACAACCACCACCGTATATTTTTTCACTTTATAGATTACACCAATATATCAACATCATCATTACAAAATAAGTTTATCATCCAAAAAAATACAATCCATGATAGAAACAGTGCAAACAAAGTTTGACTCAACTTCATGAAGTCTATTTGCTTCTTTTTCAGTTGTGGTAAGCTTTGTTGACAAACAGAAGTCTACAAATTTGTATTTTCTCTCCTTAAATTTTAAATTTCATCACATAATTTAGGGATCACTACCATTGATCCAGCACACATAGGATGGTTTATCTAATCAAAATATCTGCAATATGACTCCTCATCCTACACAATCAGATCATCCAATAATTGAAAAACAACTAACATTTGAGAAACAAAGCCTTTGATTATATTAAATCATACTTATATAGTAGTTAGAGTAGCCTACAAACCTCCTACTAGGATTATCATTAGTCCATGATGTCCATTATTGAACAAATATATCCCAGTTGTATTTTTTTCAACCAATATTACTCTTCTCAGATGGAGCGAAATGTTGAAGTGAAAGTGGAACATTGCTTGTTGGCTTAGAAGGGACTAAAATCATAAGAAAGAATAGAATTTCTCTTTAATATCTGGAATGAATGGCTTCTCCTCTAGATCTCTTTTGACTTATGGCACTCACTACTTGCTCGTTTATATTCATATTCGCATCAACATGCAAATGATAAAGACTATCAATCAAAAAATTATGTACAATTAATTTATTTCATAAATAAATAAAATAAAAATCTTTATTGAAATTAAAATCAAAATCATCCTGTGCTAGCACAGATATGAAAATCAAATTTCAACTACCTACAAGCATAAAATAACAGTCTTTCAAATCTAATTTAAATTCTGATAATAATCAAAGAGGATAAGTGCCAATGACTTTTGTAGTAATTTTTGCTCCATTACCGAGCTGAAGGATCATATCACCTTCCTTCAATCTCTTACTTCTTATTAGATCCTGCATAGAAGTACATATATGAACACTAGAACTAGAGTCTAATATCCAACTAGAAGTAGAAGAAATCATTAGGTTAGTTCAATTACGAGCATATTTGACATACTTTTCGAAGGTATGTCATCCTTCTTGGTCTTCAGGCTCTCCAAATAGAGTGGACAATTTCTTCTCCAATGGCCATCAGCATCGCAGTGGAAACATTTTTCTTCACTGCAGCCTTCTTCAAAACATCCTTCTTTGGCTTGCTGTCCTTCTTCTACTTTTTCGTGGGTTTGTTCTTCTCCTTCCAACCAGACTTTCTCTTGAATGAAGAAGACCGCTCCACAGCAAGAATAGTGCCCCTTAAATTTTTAAGATTTTCTCAGCAGTGACTAACATGTTGACCAGTTTAAGTATGGTGCAGTCCAGTTTGTTCATATAAAAATTTATAATAAATTGACTATATAAACTTATAAGGGATTGAAAGATCAAATCCATCTATAATTTTTTTTACATATTAAGCCCAAACTTCTCAAGCTCCTCAATATCCTTGATCACTATCATACAATACTCATGGACTGACTATCTTTCATGCATCTTCATATTAAAAAGTCTTTTGGATACTTCGAAGCATGCAGTATAGTTCTGCTCACCATACAACTCTTGCAGATGAGTGATCATAGTCTTGACAGTGGGCATATGCTCATGCTGGCTCTGTAATTCATTTGACATAGAAGCTAATATATAGCACTTAACCCGACTGTCTTCATCCATCCATTTATCATATGCTTCTCTTTGCTCAGCACTAAGACAGTTTGGTAACGCTAGAGGATCCTAATCGAGTATATGATCTAATTTTTTAGAAGTCAAGATAATCTTAAGATTTCTAAGTTAATCTTTAAAATTTATTTCAGTCAAACGATTTGATTCAAGGATGCTGGCTAGAAGATTTGAAGCTAACATAGTTTAACTGCAAGAGCAAAGATTCAAGTTAGACTTTTGTACTTAGAATTTTATGTTTACTCTAGAGACTTTAAGAAGCAAATAAAATTCTTACTATTTTTTTGGATCCCTACACTCCCTAGATAGCAAGCAAAAATCCTAATGTGACAACTGGATCTCTAGTGGGTGCTGCAGTCCCACCGATGCCATGCACCTCATTTGACAGATATTGGTAACATGCACATCGATGCATGGATAACTCCCTATCCAGATGCTTTTCTAAGCATGTTATAGCTACTTGGTCTCTAAGTCATGTAGACACACCTGACACATATTGATCATACTCCTTAATTAAGTTTGACCCATCATTCACAAGCAGGTGCAAAGCCATCATTGGATCCCTCACCTGACAGATATTGGATCCAACCCTATCCTTGCTCTGGAATAACTTTTTACTAATAGTATGATTGCATATTCTTGATGCAATTGAACCACTGTGATCAGCTACAAACAATCAATACCAGTAGCACACCCGCACATCTATAATAATGGAAGACACCTCTAGACTTAATATTTATAAGAAGATTTAAGATTTAGATCTCATCTAATCAGTCATCATATGACTGATCTAATTAGCATGGACTAAATCAAACTACCAAATAATCATATTCAAGACTTAATCTTTCAAATTAGTCAGATAAGTATAGATCGATGGAGATTCTCCCATTACTTTTCTTAGACATCAATAAATTGGTCAGATCAATGAATGAAACTAATTAAATAACTACCTCTCAATTACTTACCTTAGACACCAATATGTCAATTGATCCAAATAGATTAGCTTAAGTGAATCAGACTCAAGCCATCGAGCTGAATTAGGTCCTTAGGTTAATAAATTTATATATAAGATTCAGTCAATTTGATCAACAATAATTGTATGATCTAAGACTTAATTGGTCTAATCCTAATTAATACTTAATTTTATTTAATCAATTACTTAATTGAATCAAATTAAAAATTTTAGATGTAATCTAATTACATGATCTAATTTTTAATTTATTCATGACTAAAATTTTTATG
The DNA here is from genome assembly GCF_000442705.2 of Elaeis guineensis. Lineage (NCBI taxonomy): Eukaryota > Viridiplantae > Streptophyta > Magnoliopsida > Arecales > Arecaceae > Elaeis > Elaeis guineensis. The sequence continues at coordinate 421,873 of NC_026003.2, forward strand.
CATAAACATAAATTTTAGATCATAAATTTAAATTTTAGATCTAAATTTTTTGCATGAAAGATAAATTTTAAATTATAAAATTAATTTTTAGATTTAATATACAAGCATATATCTCATATGTATATATAAAATTTAGATCTAAACAAAATTCAGATCTTGATATCATATATCTCATATACAAATCATCAATCAAATTTAAACTAATTTTCATATATAAATATACAATCATATATCTCATATATTAGTCATAAATTAAATTTTAAAAATTTTAGATTTTATGCATGCAAATATATATCATATATATGAACTAGAAAACTATCTAGAATAATTTTCAGATTTATGCATGCCTTCATATATCCCATATATGAATTAAAAATCTGATTTAAAATAAATTTTAGATTCAAATTGAATATCTATATATCTCATGTATTAAAAAAATTAAATTTTAATTTTTTTTAAAAAATATGTATGTTAATTTCATGCATATGAAACTCGTGGCTCTGATGCCACTGTTGGAATTTCGTATAGGGTGCATACATATATGTTTTAAAAAAAAAAATTTAAATAATATAATAAAATTAAGATTAAAATATCTTTTAATATAATACATGCATGTATAAAATATAAAACACATAAATCTACTTCATATGTTGAAATTGAACATATGCTGAATTTTATGCTGAAATTAAATATGTGATTGAATCACATACCCATTTCACTTTTTCTTTCTTCAAATCTAGATCTAGAAGAGAGTAGGTTCTCCTTTAGCTATGCAAGTATCTAGATTCTATGGGTATCCACTTGGGATGAGCCTGGAACAATCCTCGATGGTGTTGATCGTTCTTTTTCAAGAATGATTACTCTGTGAATCTAAAGGAAGCCTAGATTATGATCAACTCTTTGATTCTTTTCTTGATCTTTTTTTCTCTTCTTTTCTTGCTCTTCTTTCCTTGGTTATACAGCAATCAAGATCTAAAAATAGCACCCAAGAGATGCCGCCCAACAGCCTTGGGCATTGAATGATGGAGGACGCCCAATAGAGCTTGTGCATTGGAACTTGAAGGGAGAAGGGAGGGAGGCATGGAGAGTTTATGGGAGGCTTGGAGCTTTCTGAAATCTAATCTTAAGACCCCTAGAGAAGGATCCTTTAAATAAAGAAAAGGTTTGAATCTTATTCAAAACCAAACAGCCCCTTAATGTGAGTCCTACTCACATTAGGAATCCTTGTTGCTCTCTATCTTTGACCATGCTTAGGAAAACCATGGTTGGTGCCCTCTAGGCCTCTTTCTCATATACCACATAGGGCTTATAGGATGCCCCTTGTTGATCCTATGCACCATCTATAAATTGGGCACCAACATTTGGTGCCCTCTAGGCCTCTTTCTCATATGCCACATAGGGCTTATAGGATGCCCCTTGTTGGTCCTATGCACCATCTATAACTTGGGCACACCTAACTTGATCAAATCAAGTGGCACCCCATGCAATTCAATCAAAAAATTGATTAAGGGTTTGAATCTTTAATCCATATGATCCAAAACCTTAAGTACCCTATAATTGGAGCCTAATGAATCTAATTGATTTAGGTTATTAGCAGGTAATTAACTTGAATTAATCTTATCAAATAAGTAACTCAATTATAAAGAGAAAATTGGGTTCAACCATATACTAGCAAGATTATCCTAAACTCAATAAGATTTTTCTAAATCCAATTGAGACTTTATAAGTCCAATAACTTATTTCAGATCTAATCTCTTTATTATGTGACCCCATAGATTCAATTCTAACCGATAGTGAGATATACCATGATCTTTATTATAGTATCATTGAAACTCTTTTCAATAGATCAGAATGATTCTACTCTAGTTCAACAAAGATCGTCGATCCTGAACAATCCTAGTGAGCTCTCACAATCCACCAATGACACCTAGCAGTATGTAGTAGCAATCCAGCAAAATCAAAAAGAAATCTTAAAGTGTAGTTCACATGTGATTCAATCCCTTTATTGTGAGTTCCGACTAGATGGTAGGTCATGGATAATCATCAAGCCTCATCATCAATCATATAATAGATTCAATTAGCTCAAGTCCAACTATGATCCTTATAGAAACTCTTTTCCATCAATCATACTACTGTGGTCATAGACTTATGAACTTAGCCTCTCAAATCTCAGAGGACTACTCCTTTCTATCAAGGTCAATAGATTCTATGTAGATGTACATCCTACTCTTACAATAGACCAACTGTCACCAACATCCACCATAAAGATTCAATGAGGCCATGTTTATTTGTTAGTCAAACTTCGCAACTATACTGTGAGCAACCGTGCCATTGTAGATCAAAGAACCATTCACACAACTACAACATCGAGATGATCACTGATGATTAAGTAAAAATCTAAATGATCTCTCGTATGATCACGCTCAGTACTAGTTATTCTCTAACAACTATCCATACTTGTCGCTTAGTGTCTCTACACTGTAGATCAGAGACTCATCTATCTCGAAGAAAGTGATCTGTGTGTCGATCTATCTGGATCGATCACCATCATCATGATGATACTATGATCAAGAGTATTTAAAAATTTTATATATGTCTTTAATTTTTAACTCTTTGAGAATATGTATCAAAGTATTAATTTCATGGATGATTCAAGGATACATCAGACTTGAATGAAAATAAAACTTATCCTCTTATTGATTAAATTAATATTTTAAGTATAAAATTATATCCTAGAGTTATTATAATATGTCAGCTGTATTTGCTTTTAGAACATACATCCAACACTTAGAAAGATGTGGAGGAAGATTAATTAAAAGATCTATTGACCAAATAATGATTTTAATGATGCCAAAATATTTGAGTACAATTGGGACTAATGCAAGCTTGAGAGAATGGTTGTCAAATTTTTTTTGATGCTCAGAGTTTGTACATAAAATCGAGAAGAAGGCCTTCTCAAAATAACCATAGATAATATTTTCCCAAGATTTTAACAAATGTTGGAAGAAAAAAATCGACCCCTAAATATCTACAGACTTAAATAGAAGGAAAATATTTGTTTGAAATATTCATGAGATGAACCTAGGTATCAGTAGTAGATACTCCTGAAGAAGATTGACACATCCCATGAGTCAACCCAATTATAGTATGAGTTGATCCCAAAATAGTCTCAGGATGCAAACAGAGAGATTTAAAATTTGGACATTTATGAATCGACCCTAGAACATGATCAGTCTCCAAAGTAGAGCAGGAACTAATCTTAGCAGGACATGAGTCAACCTAGAATGATCTCAGGATAAAGATAGAGTAGTGTAAAATAGTCTGTTCTCGAGTCGACCTTAGCACTTCATATGTCAATCCTAGGATATAATGAGTTGACCCTAACTTTAGTCGAGTCAACTCCTGAATTGCCCCAGTTAAAAGATATAAAGTTATCCAGAGGCATAGTAATTCATGAGTCGGCCCTTTTACGTCAGACAACCCAATGGCTAGTTTTTTAGAATATTTTCAACAGACAGAAAAAGATGCTAACAACTAATTTGAGCTCTCCAACAATCATTTTGCCTCTTCCAGCTATTTTTTGACATATTTAAGAAAGAAATTTAAGTGAGGAACAAAAGCAAAGTGAAATAGAAAAGAAAAAGATCTTCATTTAAGAGGGGATTCAATTTCAATCTCTCAAGACATTCAATTCACCTAAAAAGAGAGAATTAGAGCATTCATTGTGTAAGCTATCGATGAATCAATCAAAACAATCCTTCAAGCCTCTCTTAAGCAATTAAAGCGGAAGTCAAAGAATTCAAGAAGTTTTGTCAGTGACTTCCACAAGCTTCAAAATGTTTTTATTTTTGAGTTTTAATTTCTTTATCTTTGTATTAATTACTTTGTAACAAGTTTTTTGGGGATAAAAACATAGAAATTAAGGCTAGTTCAAGCCCAAAATTGGATGTGCATAATTGACAAAATCATGAAGACTTAGTTGGAAAGGTTTCGGTTAGTGAGCCTAAGCAAAATCAACTGGGTTTGATTGTGAGCCTGAAAAATAATCAAATCAAATCTATTGGATTATAATTGAACTTTTCAAGTGGAAGGATTTGGAGAGTGGATATAGATACTGAGTTTGGCACCGAACCATTATAAATTTCTTATGTTTGTGATTGTATATTTATTTATCTTTACTTTCTACTACTATATTTATAATTTTTCAAGCACATCACAAGTACACGTGTAATTAGTATTAGACTACATATTTATTTTTGATTTTTAAAGAATCTAATTCACCCCTCCCTCCTATGTTGCTATCTCTGGACAATAAGTAATATCAAAGTGAGGTAGTTAGTCATTTTAATCTAATAATGAAAATTTAAAGATCATAGCAACCCCAATTGGATCATCTCTTGCCAAAAGTGAATCAACCAATAGACCCCTACTATTTAATAGCACAAATTAAATATACTAAAAAGTGTGAATGAAATTTTCATTCAAATAGTTGATTATGACAGATGGAGTGCCATAATCAATGACCCTCATACACTCACTATTCTTATTGATGGTATGCTCTTTTTCAAATTGAAAAAGGATTGAGATAAGCTTAATAAGAGAATGACCTAGTTAAATGCTAAGATCATGAATATTTTATATTGCTCTCTTAAAGAATGTAAACTTAATATATTTATACATAAATATTAGTTATTTAAAATGGAACAACATGCATCTATAACTAAAATGTTTACTAGATTTATTAATAATTTAAAAAGTTTGACAAATCCTATACTCATAATAAATTTGTGTGAAAAATTCTTAGATCTTTGCTAAGAAGTTTGAAAGCTAAGATGACAACCATTTAAGAAGCAAAAGATTTAAACAAACGAGTCTTGAAGAAGCTCATTGGCTACTCTGACTCATGAGTTGAACATACATCAAAACAAAAAAGAAGAATCAAAGAAGAAGAAGAAAAAGACAATTGCCCTTAAATCAGTGGTCAACGAGGAGTGACGGTCCTCTTAACTACTAATTATATTTATAGGTAAAGGCAAAATTAGATCAGGCTAGGCCAAGCCCTACCCCTACCCCTACTTGAGCCTAGCCTAAAAATTATTTTTGGGCTTCTGACTAGGCTTAGGCTCGATAATTTTGTAAAAACCCACACCCAAGCCCAAGCCTGAATCCATTTGTGCGAGCCCAAGACACTGCTTGGCCCGAGCTTGACCCAAGGTAGAGAAAATAGAGTGCTAATTAATGTAAATCTCAGCATTTTCTTTTTTATCTAGTATAATAGAAAATTTTCAGTAAGAAGTGCAGAATCCTTGGAGTTGAATTTAAAAATAATGAGGAAGCCTCCAACTTTGGTCTGAAGTTTAGAGCCCTCATCATGCATGAGTTTTATGCCTTGGAATGGAAAAAGGCATCTAGGAGTTGGTATAAATTATTGCAAACAGCACCTACAATCATGTAATAGGAGGTTGAAGAAAATCAACCTCAAAGCATCAAAAATCAAACTAAAACCATCAAAATTCAACCTAAAACCATCAAAAATCTAAAGCATCTCGACATAATGAACAGCTATGACCTCTTTTAAAAATAGAGATGAAAAAGAATGGGAACATTGGAGAGATAGATCATGGTACCTTGAGGAATGACAAACTAGGACTGAGAAGCGGCAATAGATGAATGGCGATAACGGATGAGGATGACCTTCAAGGAACACTGACAACTATCGATTGCTAAATGTGACAAGGGCTTTAGAGTATCAACTAGCATCCAGCAATGGAGATAGAGAGGAGAACTTAACCCTAGGCAGCAAGGCTTTGGCCTAATTTGGGGAAAGAAAGAAGAATAGTGATTGAGAAATGGGAAGAACTAAGAAGAGTGTTTTTTCAAGGAGTCGTCAAGCCTAATTTAAGTTAGATGGTTAAGTTTAGTTATTTTTTATTTTATATAATAAAAGATTATATTTATACCTGAGGCTCAGGTTTGAATTTTGGGCTAACATTGGGCATGCAGTCAGGCTCGGACCTAGGCCTAGCCCGGGTCGAGCCAATGATACGCCCGAGCTTGGCCCAAAAATGAAATGGACTCTTTATCTAAGTCCAAATCTGATCTAATTTTGTTCGGATCTAGCTTAAAGCCTGACTCGTAATCGGACCAGCTTGAGCCCATTTCTAACTTTATTTGTAGACCAACTTCTAGCATTCATTATGTAAGCTATCGACGAATCAATCAAAACAATCCTTCAAGCCTCTCTCAAGCAATTAAAGCGGAAGTCAAAGAATTCAAGAAATTTTGTTGGTGACTTCCACAAGCTTCAAAATATTTTTATTTTTGAGTTTTAATTTCTTTATCTATTGTATTAATTACTTTGTAACAAGTTTTTTGGGGATAGAAACTTAGAAATTAAGGCTAGTTCAAGCCCAAAATTGGATGTGCATAATTGACAAAATCTTGAGGACTTAGTTGGAAAGGTTTTGGTTAGTGAGCCTAAGCAAAATCAACTAGATTTGATTGTAAGCCTAGAAAAATAGTCAAATCATAATCTAATGGATTATAATTGAACTTTTCAAGTGGAAGGACTTGGAGAGTGGATGTAGATACTAAGTTTGACACCGAACCACTATAAATTTCTTATGTTTATGATTGTATATTTATTTATCTTTACTTTCTACTGCTATATTTATAATTTTTCAAGCACATCACAAGCACACTTGTAATTAGTATTAGAGTACATATTTACTTTTGATTTTTAAAGAATCTAATCCACCCCTCCTCCCTCCTAGATTACTATCTCTAGACAACAAGTAATATCAGAGTGATGTACTTAGTCATTTTAATCTAACAATGAAGGTTTAAAGATCATAGCAACTCCAATTGGATCCTCTCTTGCCAAAAGTGAATCAACCAATAAACCCTCACTATTTAATAGCACAAATTAAATATACTAAAAAGTATGAATGAAATTTTTATTCAAATAGTTGATTATGACATATGGAGTGCCATAATCAATGACCCTCATACACTCACTATTCTTGTTGATTGTATGCTCTTGTTCAAATTGAAAAAGGATTGAGATGAACTTGATAAGAGAACCACCTAGTTAAATGCTAAGATCATGAATATTTTATATTACTCTCTTGAAGAATGTAAACTTAATATATTTATACATAAATATCAGTTATTTAAAATGAAACAACATGCATCTATAACTGAAATGTTTACTAGATTTATTAAAATCATTAATAATTTAAAAAGTTTGACAAATCCTATACTCATAATAAATTTGTATGAAAAATTTTTAGATCTTTGCTAAAGAGTTTGAAAGCTAAGATGACAACCATTCAAGAAGCAAAAGATTTAAACAAACTAGTCTTGAAGAAGCTCATTGGCTACTCTGACTCATGAGTTGAATATATATCAAAACATAGAAGAAGAATCAAAGAAGAAGAAGAATCAAAGAAGAAGAAGAAGACAATTGCCCTTAAATTTGTGGTCAATGAGGAGTGACGATCCTCTTAACTACTAATTATATTTATAGGTAAAGGCAAAACTAGATCGGGCTAGGCCAAGCCCTACCCCTACCCCTACTCGAGCCTAGCCTGAAAATTAATTTTGGGCTTCCGATCAGGCTTAGGCTTGATAATTTTGTAAAAACCCACACCCAAGCCCTACCCAAGCCTAGGCCCGAATCCATTTGTGCTAGCCCAAGACCCTGCTTGGCCCGAGCCTGACCCAAGGTAGAAAAAATAGAGTGCTAATTAATGTAAATCTCAGCATTTTCTTTTTTATCTAGTATAATAGAAAATTTTCAGTAAGAATCCTTGGAGTTGAATTTAAAAATAATGAGGAAGCCTCCAACTTTGGCCTGAAGTTTAGAGCCCTCATCATGCATGAGTTTTATGCCTTGGAATGGAAAAAGGCATCTGGGAGTTGGTATAAATTATTGTAAATAGCACCTACAATCACATGACAGGAGGTTGAAGAAAATCAACCTCAAAGCATCAAAAATCAAATTGAAACCATCAAAATTCAACCTAAAACCATCAAAAATCTAAAGCATCTCGACATAATAACATCTATGACCTCTTTTGAAAATAGAGATGAAAAAGAATGGGAACATTGGAGAGAGAGATCATGGTACCTTGAGGAATGACAAACTAGGACTGAGGAGCGGTGATAGGTGAATGGCGATAACGGACGAGGATGACCTTCAAGGAACACCGATGACTATCGATTGGTAAATGTGACAAGGGCTTTGGAGTATCATCCAGCATCCAGCAATGGAGGTGGAGAGGAGAACTTAACCCTAGGCAGCGAGGCTTTGGCCTAATTTGAGGAAAGAAAGAAGAATAGCGATTGAGAAATGGGAAGAACTAAGAAGAGTGTTTTTTCAAGGATTCGTCAAGCCTAATTTAAGTTAGATGGTTAAGTTTAGTCATTTTTTATTTTATATAATAAAAGATTACATTTAGACCTCAGGCTCATGTTTGAATTTTGGGCTGATGTTGGGCATGCAGTCAGGCTCGGACCTAGGCCTGAGCTTGGGTCGAGCCAATGATAGGCCCGAGCCTAGTCCAAAAATGAAATGGGCTCTATATCTAAGTCCAAATCTGATCTAATTTTGTTCGAACCTAGTTCAAAGCCCGACCCATAGTCGGACAAGCTTGGGCCCATTTTAGCCTTATTTTGTTGGATGATTGTCCTAAAAGTCAATCTTGACTGACACATACTTTTCTCTCGAATATATTTTGTACTTGTTGGGCAATCTTAATAACCAATCATGTTTATGTGTCCATGATTTATCTTAAAAATTAACAAAGATAATTTTGTATATTCTTAAGGTGTTGAGAATTTGAGACATACATCATTAGTGGTTAATTTTTAAATACTTTCGATCAAAGGATCGTCATGGAGGATAGTGATCAATCTATTCGAGATCGATACACGGATCACCTCCCTTTAGGACAGATGAGTCTCAAGTCTGCGGTGTAGAGATACTTGTTGAGACATATGTCCCAAAAGTCAATCGTCAACCTGTTAACAGTTGAGCAACCTTGTATTGTAATTGATTTGTAAATAAATAAAATATATTTTTAGCATTGTCATCATAAGTTTTCATCTTCTAATGAACTTCGTTGTTATGATGAAGTCCTTAGGACTATTTAGGTTCGATAAAGAGAAGATTTATCGATTAGTCCTTAAAACTGTTCAGGACCAAATGATGGGCTGTTAATAAGGACGACAGCTTCTATCGAGCATAGGTCGCTGTAAGCCATATGGGTTGGTTGTTCTCTTAACCAAGGAGTGTGGAGATACTGGTATGGCATACAGGTGAGATATAAGGGTACATCATTATTGATCGTGATCAATTTTAGAGTATTCTACTGTCGAGAATATCTCTGATGGGATATAGATATAAGTGTCCCTTAGACATGAGATCGCCTCAGTGACTTGCAAGCAACTCACATGCTTTGATACTGGACTAACTGAATTTCTAATTCAGTGACGGAAGGCTCCTGGGCACAGTCAAGTACTTACGAAGTCAAAGTATGATCAAGATGGGATTAACCACTCCAAGAGTTGGAGAAGAATGAGGCACTGTATTTCAATTTAGCAAAACCTTGATCAGGATAATCCATCAGATGGATTTGATATTTTGAAATACAATATGGAAAACCTGATTAGAGTTGACAGTTGAACTCTGAGGTATCCTATAAGCATTTTGGTCAAAGAGATGTATTATATAGAAACTATATCCGCATGGGTTCTAAGGATGATGTTCTACACATTCGACCTATCCGACCGTCGGATACCATTGCTAGATGGTCACTTCGATTGGTATAAGAATTTATTTTTATACTATCAGCTTAGATTCAGACCTATTAGGTCACACACATTAGAGTTCATGATCCGATCGGATGGTTGATCAATGATTAAGAATCATTCTAGGGTTAAACGATTATTAAACGATCAATACGATTGACATTTAACCTAGTGCAAGTGTTGCAGGAGGATCGATTAGCAATTCGATTGCTAATTGACTTAATTTGATTAAGACAATGAGTTGAGATTAAGTTTAATTGAATATAATTTAATTAGATTTAGTTTAGACTTAATTGGATCAAGTTCAATTGATTTATTGGATAAACCAAGTGCGAAGAAAAATTAGTCCTAATTCAATTAGGACTTGGGTCAACCTAATTTCTAATTCGATTAAAAAATTAAATTAAATTTAAATCTAATTTAATTTGATTAAATTAGATTTTTAATTAGATTAAGACCTATTTTAATTAGATTGATTTGATTTTGGTTTGATTTGGTTTGAGAAACCAAATTTGAATAAGTCATAGATCGAATCGTAGTAAGACTAGGATTCCACCTTGCGCCACCTTAGCCCCCCACACCTACTCTCTCTTATTTTGTGTGATAAAACCTTCTCTCCTAGGTCTTCACATATGCCCAAAGCTTTTCACTCTTTCTCTCTTACATAGAATGTGGTTGTGGACCAAGTCAAAGTAGAAATTAGTTTGGATTTCAAATTCTATGAGATAGAATTTTAGAAAACCAAAACTCTTTCCTTATGGCACTGATTTTACTCAATTTTTTTTTGAAATTTTTGTGACTTTTATGGCACATATTGTGTACCCTTTTCTATTGGTCCATAGTAGAAAAAGAAGGAGGGGGCATCCATGAGTTGGGCACCACTTGTCTTGCCCTGTTTGGATTTTTCTTGACTAGGTATTTGACCTAGACAAGGATTCTTCATATCTCATTATTTAAGATGATTTTTTTTTAGAATTTTCATGAATTATAGAGAATTGAGATACCTTTGGGGTGTATGAAAATTAGAAAGAAAGAATGTTGGAATGTGAAGATATAATAGACACAAAACTAAGTATCTAGGTTAAAGTAAAGAGAAGAAGAAGAGGGTCTTCTTCTAGAGTTGCTGAGTTTATCTCTTCCCTTCCTCCATCTATGAGTTTTCTGAGAGTGTCTCATATCTAAAACTCATTCTCTTACTTTTCATTTTTAGAAGAGTCCAAATCAAGAAGAAGAAGATATCTAATCGACCATCGAAGAAGGATCAGCACAGTACTAGCATACTATGCTGATTTTCTAGACCAGGACTTCTGATCGTGATTCGTGGGCTCGTGTGGATGACTCCTAGAGGTCGAACGCATGTGTGGCTTGCAACATCATCCTCAAGTTCGAATCAGCAAAATTAGAATGTCTAACTTGCAAGATAATAAATCTGATCTATTATATTTTACATACATTAGATGTAGTATAGAAACATGTTGATATGATCAACATGTAGTTCTTGCTCTTTATATTTTAATTTTTAATTTAATGTCATATAATAATTATATAATAGGATCTTAGATCTAAAAATTTTCTAATTTTTTAAGATAAATTTTGATTTATTTTAGTCTTCCGCTGCCTGATCTTGAAAAAGTTTCAAGATCTAACCCTGAAACTCTAGATCTGGTTCCTTCAATTGGCATCAAAGCCTAGGTTATTTATTACATAATTATTTATATATACTTAGATTATTTTTTAGATTAGATCTAATTTATAATCTGATTAAAAAATTAAAATTTTTAGATCAATCACAAACTATAGGTTGTCCTGCTGTAAGGTTTACCCCTTACAGTGCAAAGATTGTTCTACTTCGTATAGATCTATCTTTAATCATAAATTTATTAGATATGATCTAGATTAAATTTATGATTTATTATATTTAAAAAGTATTTAAATCTAAAATAAAATCTTTTTGTTAATAATTTTCGTGCAAAGAACCATCATATATTTGTCTAGAAAATTTGCGTAGTTTAAAGTTGAAATTGTTTCAATTACATGAATCTGTTTAGATTAGATCTAAAGTAGTTTCATGCTTATTTTACTTGTATTTTGATTATAAATCAAACATGCAACTTGGTTGATAGAACCATATTGTAAAAATATTTTACAAACATAAAAATTATTTTCGAAAAGTCAAACACCAACCCTCAGCCCAAAACTTAATTGAGATTTAAGAAGTTGTTTGATTAGGTTCTAGGATTGTGAATTGAAGAACCTAAGACACAAACCGTAACACATTGGGTTAATGGGTTAGTGAGAATTAGGTCCATTAATTGGGTTAGACCTAAGGTTAGATTAAAGATGGACTTAATTAGAGAATTGACTAAATCTAATCGATTGTTATCTTAGATTAGGTCAAAGATTCTCTAGATCAATTATAATAGTTATAGTTGGTCAAGTCCATATCTTTAACGAGAACCAAATGGACTTGATTCTTAGCTAAGCAGTCTAACACGAACTGTTAGGTTGATCTAATCGAAACTAATTAAACCAGTTGGTGTCTAAGATAAATCAGATCAGTGGTTTTTAATTTGTAGCCCGCTTACCTGGCCATTTCTGATGGTGTCTAAGACAAGCTTTGGCAAACCCTCCCATCGATCGAACTTACCTGATCTCTTGATGAAATTATGTTTTGATCGGATCACTTGACTATTTGAGCTAACCCATATCAGCTAGGTAAATCAGTGTAACTGATTTAGGTGCTCCTAGATCAGCCCTTTTGATGATCTCCCTTAAGCTGATTTGGTGAAGCTAGTGGGAGGATCATGATAAGCTAGTTCATCTAACCTCCTTCTCTAAATCAATTAAATCTTCTAAAATTATTATGTCCTTAAAATAAAATAGTTATTGTGATAACTAAATCATAGCCTCTCATTAAGTGGATGATAATGGGTCCATCAGTTGGATAATCATTGGAGGCCCAAAGGCCTGATGCTTATCGGCTGATGGAATTATCATTCATAATATGATTTCTTGACTACATCTTTCTAAATAGTGGTTAGGTTAGCCAACCAAAGTTGGGCCTAATCATTCATTGGCTAGATGGGCCAAGTATGGTCATGTTAACTGTTGGACCTAACCAGACTTTTTCAGTGGAGGTCAAAGCCTACTGATTAGAGACTGGGGAAAAATTAAAATTACTAAAAATTATTTAGAGAAATAATTGATAATGAATCTACCCTTAGATGTACATGGGTTGGCCAACCAAAGTTGGGCTTGTGTACAGTCTAAGTGGATTTTAGTATCCACTAAGAAATTCGGGTAATTCTTCGAATTGGAGGTAGAGGCTATCAATTCAAATAAAATAGTGAGAGAAATCTTTTGATTAAAGTTCAAATCTTTAGGTTTAATGAATCAATTACTAATTAGGTTATGATTTTTTTTATGCAGATATGGCCACTTTCCTATCGCTCTGATCATTGTTGGACAATGATAAGTTGGTGGGATCCAACTTCGATAGCTGGTACCAAAAATTGAAGATAGTCCTGGAGTATGAACGGATCTTATATGTGATAATAGATCCTGCACCTGAGGAGCCAGCTACTAATACACGTGGAACAATCAGAGACACTTACCAGAAGTGGCTCAATGATCGGATCACAGTGCGCTGCATCATGCTAGCTGCCATGAGCAACGAGTTCAATCGCAGATTTGAGACGGTTCAGCCAAAGGACATGCTTCAAGTGTTGAAAGATGCCTTTGGCATACTCGATGACGTGGAGAAGCACAAAACTAGTTGTGCCATCTTCAACACCAAATTGTGGGATGGTGCCTCTGTCACTGATCATGTATTGTACATGATCGAGCTGATGGAGCGTTTGAGCAAGCTCGGCTTTCTCTTACATGAGCAGCTTGGGAAAGATGCAATACTGAACTCGCTGCCCTAGTCTTATCTCCCATTCCTCACTCATTATAGAATGACAAAGTCTGAAGTAGGCTCGTGTGGATAACTCCTAGAGGCCGGACATGTATGCGGCTCGCAACATCATCCTCAAGCCCAGATCAGCAAAATTAGAACGTCTAACTTGCAAGGTAATGGATCTGATCTATTATATTTTATATACATTAGATGTAGTATAGAAACATGTTGATATGATCAACATGTAGTTCTTGCTCTTTATATTTTAATTTTTAATTTAATATCATATAATAATCATGTAATAGGATCTTAGATCTAGAAATTCTCTAATTTTTTAAGATAAATTTTGATTTATTTTAGTCTTTCGCTGTCTGATCTTGAAAAAGTTTCAAGATCTAACCCTGAAACCCTAGACCTGGTTCCTTTAACACTAGGATGAGAGTACAGGTGGTTGTTAGAGAATAATTTACACTGAGCATGACCAACATGAAAAATCATTTGAATGTCTACTCGCTCGTTAGTGGTTTTCTTGATGCTATAGTGGTGTGATTGATCCTTTGACCTGCGGTGTGTTGGCTATTCACAATGAGACTATATAGTTTGACTGTACGTTCCCTTGGTCCCTAGCCATATGGATTCTTGCTGTGTATGTTTGCTATATAGGTTCAGGTTCGCTGTTTGGAGTAGGATATATCTAAAAGAAATCTATCGACCTTGATAGAAAAGGAGAAGTCTTATGCAATTCATAAGACTAAGTTTAAAAAAATCTCTGGCTAGAATAAGTGTGAATACTGAAAAAAAAAAATTTATGAGATTCATAAATGAACTCAAATCGAGTCAATCTAGTAGAGTTTGACAAGTTTTTCATGACCTCTGTCAAGTCGGGACTCTCGATAGGGAGATTGTATCTCACGATAACTGCACCTAGGGGTTTAAATTTTTGCTCTGTTAAGTTGCCACTACATATTCTAGATATCACTGGTGGATTGTAAGAACTCACTAAGATCATTTTCAGATCAATGATCTTTGTTGAGGTGAGTTAGAATCATTTCAGCCCATCAAAAAGAGTTTCGATGATACTATGATAGAGATCACGGTATATCTCACTACCAGACAGAATAAAATTTGTAGAGTCACACACAAAAGGAGCTTGACCTGATCAATGACTTAGATCATATTCGAATTATCAATCAGATTGATAATTTGAATTTTAAAAACTGTTAATTTGTAAACATTATAATTTTGACAACTGCTAATTGTTAGCACAGGGACTTCATTATAAACATTATAATTTTTTTGAGACTGATTAAATTATGAATTAAGTATTAATTAATTTAAATTTAATTTAATTTAATTAAACTTAATTTAATTTAATATTAATTGAGTTCAATTATCCAAATCAGATTTGAATTTCAGGTCTGATTGGATCAGGCTTGATAGCCTTTTGGAATTCAACTTGTTTCAGACTTGATTTGAACTTGATTGAGGCCCTATTTGAACCAGATGAACCATGGCTCAGAGAGCCCAAGTTTTTTAAAACTCTCTCTCCAAAAATCATATCAAAAAAAAAAGTGGAGAGTTATTTTTTCACATCCTTTTTGCTTAGCACGCATGAAAGGGGAGGGGGCGCCAATAGTTGGCGCCCCACCTTATCTGGAACTCTTTTTCATCCAGATTTTTTTTTATTTAAATTTGATTCAAAATAGGATAGAAATTTCTCTATTTAGGATGTGAGATATCTAGTTTGTGTGATAAAAAATTTTGAGAAAGTTGAGACATGCGCCAATTATTGGCGTGAGACATCTCTCCTTCTTTCTTCTCTTATCTCAATGCATCTCATCCATTCTTTTTGTTTTGGACACCCAAGATCAAATGGGATTTGATATTTTAAGGTGTTAAGAAGGATTTGAGGTGTGAGAGATCTGGTTGGAGCGACAAAAATAAAAGGAGGAGAGATGGCGTGCGCTAAAGAGATGAAGCTCTTCTTTCTTACATCAAAAAATTCTTCCCAATGCCTCCTCCTCCCTTCTCCCCTTCATCTAATGCCCAGATCTGATGGTGATCAGATCTAAGAAGAGAAAAGAGAGAGAAGAAGAGAAGAAGAAGGGTTCTTCTTCTCTTCATGATGATCTGGTTCAGATCCCGATGGATCTGCACGAAAGAGTTTGCGCAGTGATCTTCTTCTTCAAGATCTAAAAGAAGAGATCTAGATCCAAGGATGAAAAGCGAGATCTATAAGGTGCTAGCACATCGGTGATCTCGATGCTCTGATCAGGTGGCTCCATGTGGATACCAGCAGAGGTCGGACGTGTGTACGACTACGATCAGAACCCGAGACATCTACAGGATTCGAGGTATGAAGATCTGATCTCTATTTTGTTTTTACTAACGATTATTTTTGTTTCAGATTTTAGATCATGGATACTTGTTCATATCAAGGTCCATGCTATAATTTTTAGATCAAATCTGGTACGTATAAATTAAAATTATTTTAATTTATTTTCACTGCATAGATGTTAAAAAAAAAAATTAAACTACACGTACGAAATCATAGCGTATTCTAATAGTGGTATCAGAGCATATGTTCTGATATGAATATAAAACCCCCTCAGATCTGATATCTAATTTATAAAAATTAGATCTGAAGGTTAGTTAGATGATCACATCATTTTAAAATAAGGTTGCCTTGGCATAACCCTTGTTATGCTGAAGGATTATCCTAGAACGATGTAGAACATCGATTAAAGTTAGATCTGATTTTTATGCATGCTGTAATATGATTACAAAATTATTTTAGATCTAAAATAAATTATGTATTATTCAAATCTAAAATTAGTTTTAGATCTGAATATATTAATTAGTGTATAATTTGGATCTAGTATGTTTGCTGAAATTCTTTCTACATGCATAGATTCAATATTATTGTTCATATGCTTGACATGTGAAAGATAATTAAATTTGATTTTTAATTGATTACATATATGATATGTTAGATTAAATTCTTAGTAGCTTAGTAATTGAATTGGGATAGTCACCATGGCCGTCCGGTCATAAGATAATGAAGGGATTAAAATCTCTCTCTCGCCCATTCGATGGGTTCTCTCTTATGACGTGTAGGGGTGCCGACTGTGATATTTTCTATGAAGATGAACAGTGAATAAAATATTATATGTATGACATACTTTAATTTAAGTCAAATTATGCATGTATTTTTATGTGTTTTAGATCGTAAAATGTTATATTTGATATATTGTTTGACACACGATCTAAAACTTAAATTTCTACAAAACCCTAGATCCAAAACCCTAGGCTTTGTTTGTATGAGAGCATGAAACTGTAACTAGTATGCCCGTGGAGTCAACTCAATTCTCGATTGGGTCAACTTAAGTACTTGATGAGTTGACTCATTTTTGTTGGAGTCGACTCAAGATCCTGGAAAGTCAGCTCATTTGCTGATGGGCTGACTCAATTGTGCAGGCTAGGTCTATATATTTATATTTGTCTCAGTGTATGCCAACTCACTGTGACAAGTCGATTCATGTACTAGGGTGAATCGACTTGATTCTGCAAACAGCGATATTGTATGAGATACAATGTAAATGGTTTAGATTAGAAAATATTTCAAGATCTAAACCCAAACCCATGTACATAATGCACTTAATTAAGAATTAAGATTTAAAATTATAAGATCTGAAATTACAAATTTAAGATCTAAATTTCAATGCATAAAATATGAGCTTTCGGGTATGGGTTGAATAAATTAGGTTTAGAGACTAAACTACAACTAGGATCATTGATTAGATCAGATTAGAATCCATTCTGATTTTGAGCAGTTGATCGAACCTAATCAAGAATTGATTGAGATTAGGTCAAAGAGGTTCAAAATTAAAATTTAGTTGTAGTTGGTCAAATTGATTCACATGTGATGTGAATTGATTAAGTCAAGACCGAATTTGGCTCAGTGGTTCGAGCTCGGGTCTATAGGTTAACCTAATTAACTCTAATCAACCAATTTGGTGTCTAAGATAAGTATTAAATGATGGTTATCTAATTGGTTTCATTGTCTGATCTGGCCAATTCGTTGGTGTCTAAGGAAAGCAATAAGGGGACCCCCACTTATCTTTACTTATCTGGCCATCTTGGAAGATTATATTTTGTATTAAATTACTTGTTGACCCGAGTTCACCCATGCCGACTATGTTGGTCAGACATGAAATATGCCGACCTAAATCAGATTAGTCATTATATCAGATGTATTTGACTAATTAAAAGAGACCTGAACCCAAATCTTCTCACTGAATATTAGGTCTACTGGTCTTCCACCATTGTAGAGATGCGGGTGCCTTTTTCGATATTGATCGTTTTCGGCTGGTTACAATGGTTCGATTGCATCGGAAAGGCATAACCACTCTATTAGCATCAGATACCCCGAGATAAAGATGAGGTTGGGCCCAATAACTGTTAGGTAAGAGACCCAATGACAGCTTTACACTCGCTGTTGAATGGTGGGTTAGACTTAACTAAGGAATGTGCTAATAACTGTTAGGTGAGGCCATAGGACTTAGAAACCAAGTCGCTGCAACATGCTTGGAGAAGTATTTGGACAAAGAGATCCACGCAATGATATACGTGTCATCAATAACTGTTAGATGAGGTGCCGTACATCGATGAGACCGTAGCACCCACTAGAACCTATTATCACGTTAGAATTTTTGTTTCTCCATCCGAGGAGTGTGAGAGACTTGAAAAATTAGTGAAAGCTTTTTGTTTATTTTTAAAATTTTTAGAACAAACTATTACAAGTACAATCATCTAATTAAATCTTTACTCTCTGTGATCAATTCTTTCAACTTCCAACACTCTAGCTCGAATCCTAGATATCTACCACTTAACCAAAATTAATTACATATTCTGGCTCAAAATTTAAGAATAGTTCTTAGCTTTTAGAAATTAAACAATGTTCTTGACTAAGTTAACCCAATGTCATCAGCTTATCCAATCCATAGTCGATGAGCTATACTTGACAAATAGTTAGACATTGATAATTAGGTTAGGTGCTATAAATTAGATTCCATAGTCAATGAGATCCAATATATACATAAGGACATATAGACTGTCAATAATATACTGATTCATCTGCAATAGTTGTGAGATGATCAGAGTCGCACAATGTATGAGATGCGTGATGGGCAGTTTGTCCATGATCGATGATCAAGGACATCAAAGAGCCTAAAAAGCTCAACATAATCATGCATAGAAAATTGCTAATGAATTTGATCCTACAATTTCTAATTCATACGGATAATTTATGAAACTATTATATGAATAAATATTATAGCACCTTAACTGAATCGATCGATATATTGATAACTAAGGGATCTTGAAAAGTTCAAAGGTACATACCTGGAGAACCTAAAGAAATATTGACATGCTTTTGAGAAGTATGTCAAATTGCTCAAAATTAATCTTACGATTTTCTCTTTTTCATTAGACTCTAGTGCATATTACGCACTTTAACATAAGGTCTAAGGAAGGAAGAGGATCGAGGTAAGGTGAAGTGACTTTTTTGAGTTAGTAATGATGCAAAAGTTGTACTAGGCCGTGGGCATCTAATCTCGAAGATTACCGTTTGAATTTGGTTCTTGATCATTTGCATAGTGATGCATTTGAGAAATTATTTGAGCAAATAGTGAATGCCATTGGGTCTAAGAGATCCAGAACCAAATAACCTAAAGTACATAGATGATTATTTTTGGCTAGGTCATGTATGAGAAGAAATGATTTACCGACCAGAGAAAGTGAGCTTTTGGACTCATTGACTGTTAAGTCATATCTAGTTTGTGAATCATCTCTTTGAAGATTAATGATCAAGCTATCCTTTATGGGTTAAAAGAATAGGACCACTGAGATACTTGCCCTAGTACACATACGATGTGTATGGCCTATTTGATGAGCCAGACTAGGAGGTTATCACTACTTCATCACCTTTATCGATGAGCATCATGGTATAGGGATGTATGTGAGATGCAAATCTGAAAGACTTTAAAAGGCTCAAAGAATTCAGATATGAAGTAGAAAAGATAAATCGAAAAAAATTTTAAAGGTACTTCGATTAGATCGAAAATGCAATAGCAAATTAGAGAATTTATCGAATATCTAAAGAGAATGACATAATTTCATGATGAAATTCTTCTTGTACACCTTAGCTCAATGATGTATATATGAGGAACGATGATACTGTATGAAAAATGGTCCGATCCATCATGAATATGACTAATCTAGCTATTGTTTCTTTAAGAGCAAGATTTAATTTTTGAAATTTAAATTAGATTTTTTCTAAAGTTGGTTTCACCACACCATATGAGATATAATATGATGGACGAGTTAGAAGATAGATCTGTGAGAACTTATTTATAGGATATCTCATAAGGTGTTTGAGATATTATTTTCTCTTCCCAATAGTTCACAAATTGACTGTGAGCAATCATACTATTTTTTTGAAAATAGTAGGAGGATGAACTCAAAGAGAAAATCTCTAAAGAAGAACGAGTCACAGAACCTTACAACCTATGTAAGATGAGTTAGTATATGTAGTACTTTCTCCACCTCATAGATCTAGTAGGATCTCCTATTCTTTAGAATGATACTTGGTATTCTTACAAAAGATTCAGAGAAAATATTTCTCGAAGGAGATTGGGAACATAGGAATGATCCCAAAACCTACAACGACATCATATGAGGAATCATGTAGTTACATGAAGGTCAGTGGGAGGGTTCTATACTGACATCGGTTATGATATGGTTACATATAGATTTTTTTTTTTAAAGACCTAGGTCAAATATTCTGGAAATAAAAGGTCTATAGAGATAAATTCCAAAAAGATGTTTGGTTTTCACAGATAAGTACAAAGAAGAGGTACTGAAAAGGTTCAGTATTAAAATCTTCAAGAGAGATCCATTATCCTCTTGGGCATAGGTATATACATGCTATATACTCGACTTGCTATATCTTGCTGTGAAAGTCACTAGCAGATATTAGTCGAATCCAGACTGGAAGCATTGGATTGCTGTGAAAATATTCCTAAGTACTTGAGAAGCATTAAGGGATTATTCCTCATCTTTGAAGAAAGGTTAGAGCTAAGGGTGGGAGGATACACTGATACTGATGGTAGAATATCTATATTAGCATGTATTCTTAAGTTATGTTGGTTCGATATGATAGAAGGGTTCCAGGCAATCGATCAATGAAAACTGAATATGCTATAGATGTGCAAGATGTATTCTAGTTCTTTTGATAGTTGCAGAATTAGATGTCATACCATTGGATGCTATAACATTGTACTACAAAGATAATGGTCCATAGCTCTTGTTAAGGAGCCAAGGTCTCATCAGAAGTCCATGCACATAGAATAGATATACGAGATTACCTCAAGTAGAAATATATGGAGGTGAAGTGAGTAGACTCCACATAATAGTGGTAGGCCCAAGTCACTTAGCCAGCTAAACACCAAAGCCTGTCTTCAGAAGATGGAGCTCAGGTATATGGCAGGTTGGCTTTAATGCAAGTGAGAGTTTGTTGGATGTGTGCCCCAGAAGTCAATCTTGGCTGACACATACTTTTTTCTAGGGTATGTTTTGTACTTGTTGGACAGTCTTAATAACCAATCACGTTTATGTGTCCATGATTTATCCTAAAAATTAACAAAGATAATTTTGCATATTCTCAAAGTGTTGAAAATTTGAGACATACATCATTAGTTGTTAATTTCTAAATGCTCCCAATCGAAAGATCATCACGAAGAATAGTGATCAATCCATTTGAGATCCTTGCATATTTTTTTGGTCTCTAGCCATATAGGTCCTTGCTGTGTATGTTGGCTATGTAGGTTCAGATTCGCTGTTTGGAGTAAGATACACTTAGATAGAATCTATCGACCTTGATAGAAAAGGAGAAGTCTATGCGATTCGTAAGACTGAGTTCAGAAAAATCTCTGATCAAAATGAGTGTGAATACTGAAAAAAAATTTCATAAGATTCACAAATGAACTCGAGTCGAGTCAATCTAGCATATGACTGATGATGGAGTTTGACGAGTTCTCCATGACCTCTATCAAGTCGAGACTCTCGATAGAGGGATTGTATCACATGATAACCGCACCTAGAGGTTTATTTTTCTATTCTGCTGGGTTGCCATTACATGTTACTAGGCGTCACTGGTGGATCGTGAGAAATCATTAAGATCATTTTTGGATCAACGATCTTTGTTGAGGCGAATTGAAATCGTTTTAGCCCATCGAAAAGAGTTTCGATGATACTGTGATAGAAATCACGGTATATCTCACTACCAGACAGAATAGAATCTGAGAGGTCATACACAAAAGGAGCTTGACCTGATCAATGATTTAGATAATATTCGAATTATCAATCGGATTGATAGTTTGAATTTTAGAAATTACTAATTTGTAAACGTTACAATTTTGGCAGCTGCTAATTGTTAGCACAGGGACTTAATTACAAACGTTATAATTTTTTTGGAGCTGACTAAATTATGAAGTAAATCTTAATTAATTTAAATCAAATTAATTAAATTAATTAATTTAATTTAATATTAATTAGGTTCAATTATCCAAATCAAATTTGAATTTTAAGTCTGATTGGATCAGGCTTGACAGTCTTTTAAAATTTGATTTATTTCATACTCGATTTGAACCCGATTGAGGTCCTATTTGAATCAGATGAATCATGCCTCAGAGAGCCCAAATTTTTTAAGACTCTATCTCTAAAAATCACACCGAAAGGAGAAGTGGGGCATTATTTTTTCATGTCTTTTTTTCTTAGCATGCGTGAAAGGGTAGGGGGCACCAATAGTTGGCACCCCACCTTATCTGAAATTTTTTTCATCCAGATTTTTTTCTATTTAAATTTGATTCAAAATAGAATAGAAATCTCTTTATTTGGGGTGTGAGAGATCTGGTTGGTGTGACAAAAAATTTTGAGAAAGTTGGGATGTGTGCTAATTGTTGGCATGAGATATCTCTCCTTCTTTCTTTCCTTATCTCAACGCATCTCATCCATTCTTTTTGTTTTGGACACCCAAGATCCAATGGAATTTGATCTTTTAAGGCATTAAGAAGGATTTGGGGTGTGAGAGATCTGGTTGGAGTGATAAAAATAAAAGGAGGAGAGATGGCATGCACTAAAGAGATGAAACTCTTCTTTCTTACATCAAAAAATTCTTCCCAATGCCTCCTCCTCCCTTCTCCCCTTCATCCAACTCCCAGATCTGATGGTGATCAGATCTAAGAAGAAAAAAGAGAGAGAAGAAGAGAAGAAGAAGGATTCTTCTTCTCTTTATGGTAATCTGGTTTAGATCCTGACGGATCTGCGTGAAAGAGTTCGCGCAGTGATCTTCTTCTTCAAGATCTAAAAGAAGAGATCTAGATCCAAGGATGAGGAGTAAGATCTGTAAGATGCTAGCACACCGGTAATCTCGGTGCTCCGATCAGATGGCTCCGTGTGGATACCAACAGAGGTCGGACGTGGGTGCGGCTACGATCAGAATCTGAGATATTTGCAGATCCGAGGTATGGAGATCTGATCTTTATTTTATTTTTACTAACGATTGTTTTTGTTTCAGATTTCAGATCATGGGTACTTGTTCGCATCAAGATCCATGCTATGGTTTTCAGATCGGATCTGCTATATGTAAATTAAAATTATTTTAATTTATTTTTACTGCATAGATATTTAAGAAAAATTTTGA
The DNA here is from genome assembly GCF_000442705.2 of Elaeis guineensis. Taxonomy (NCBI): domain Eukaryota; kingdom Viridiplantae; phylum Streptophyta; class Magnoliopsida; order Arecales; family Arecaceae; genus Elaeis; species Elaeis guineensis. The sequence continues at coordinate 445,347 of NC_026003.2, forward strand.
ACTATACGTATGAAACCATAGCATATTCTTACAATTTGTAGGCCAGCTTCTAGGACTATCCTACCAAGGACTTTGCTTTCTATCTCAAATGTATCATTTCATTGTAATATTATCATTCGCAACTCTCCAACCAGATATGTTTTCCTAACAAATAAACACTCTCTGACCAATATTCCTCAGCACAAACTAGAAAATATTGCATGAATTAGAAAATAGAGCAGCAGGAGTGTAAGACTCAATTATGGGTGCAGTTATAGATATTGATACTTCAACTTCAAGTTTTTTCTTCTTTTTTTTTTTTTTTTTTTATACAGTAGCTCTATAGGTGCTTATTTGATTCAGTTACTTAAATATGTGGAAAATCTAGAAATCTAAGGCGAGGTATCAAGAAAAATGGTCAAATAAATGGGATAAAGCAGATCTACAAATATCTCTAATTGGTTATTTCTCCCAAGTTTTGATTTTATCTCCCTTCAAGTTTGTGAATGCATCTTTTTCCTCTCCTTTTTTTTTTTTAATACAAATTTTGCGAAAGCATATGATTTCTTGCGTAATTTGTTTCCATTTCCGTTAAATAATGTACCCAGAAACGAACAAAAGGAATTATTTGTAAAATAAAATTACAGATTAATATGAATTCGCGGGCACTGGACGGCTCCTGGATTGGGCCCAAACTACCAGCGGCACCAATTTGCTGCCTCTCACTAACCCATCATCAGCTAACTTTTTGGAAGGACATCAGAGACAATGGCAACTACCTTAAAAGATAATAATGGACGCGGGGATCTAGGCATAGATATTCCTAAATCATGATTCCGCAATGTCACATCAAGGTGTTTTGAGGACTAAACAAATCATTTGGAGCCAATTTCACTTCTTTCCACTTGATCTGGTCTGGGACCCTGGAAACATGGAGCTGTGCACCTTGTGCTAATGATTAAGACCTCACCTCAAAGTCCACTTGATTACTGTTAAAGAAGGTGGCTACATGGATATGGTTATATAGGAGAAGGTGGTACCGGGTTAAGATTCACTGATATAAGCCAGGCTACAATTTTTGTGGTGGTACTAGCGGTTTGAAGAAGAAGTAGTCCATACTTAATTTGGCCTTTAGATTAAAGGGAACAAATATGATATAAAAGGAGAAGGAGATCCGCCAAGTTAAATCAACAAAATATAGTGTAGGATTGGTTAAAGGAAGATCTAAATGCTGCTCTCGTGTGTTCAAAGTGAAAATGAGAACCAAGTACTCGGTGGATTAATGGTGAAGGATCAGCTCAGCTGTGCCATGGCACATAACGGCACAAGTTGATGGATGTTAGTCGCGGATTGAGGCCTTAAAGCCTGTTAAGCTTGGATCAGACATCTGAATATAGGCCCACCTCATCGCATTCTGGAGCTATTCCGGGATATCATATCAAAGCATCTGTTTTCTATAGGGAAAAAAAAAAAAAATGTCGGGATGTAAATTGTACAATTATGATGAGCTGCTCTCTGAACCAAGTGCCGATCATCCCATGAGGATCGCAGTTTTAATTTTCCCCAGACATTTCCTGTGCTAGCACGTACTGAATCTTAAAATGGTTAGGCAACGGCCATACATGTGGGTTTCTCTGCAGAAAAACTAACTAATTGTACAATTTCCCCAAACAAGCAGCTCAATCCATTTCCCTTTTCTCAAGAAAAATGCAGCTCTTTTCCTGAAACTTAGGGCTATCGATCTAAGCACCTTAATGGAATGAAACGTGTTTCTGTTCTTGTCACAGCTTAATAGTTCATACTCCTTATCCAGCTGCAACTCGTTGATAATTGATATTTCTTTGGCCATAGTTGTGCGACAAGTCTGGACCATAAATCTAAGGAGAGAAACTTTCAAAGAGGGCAATAATGAAGAGAATTATATCCAATTAAGTTCTTTTCTCTTTTCCTCCCCCCTTTTGCCCCTCCCTCTCCCAAAGAGCCTAGAGCCTACCCTAAGTCATTGTATGAGCAGTCCTATGAAACAGAATTGGTCCAATATCAGTTTTACAGGCTCGTTAAGCCATCAATTAAATGGGTTATCTTGGCCATCAAATACTACCCCATCTGAAACCAATCATCTGCACCGAAAGTGCCTAGCTAGCAATGATTAATTTATCATATAGACCGCTATCCAAAGCACATCAAATAGTGTTATATATGATAATGAACGGTCTGACATGTTAGGATGAAACATTTCATGCCTGACACAGGACTTGACTTGCACTGCACCAACCATTTATGTCCTAAAATTTGTTAAGTAAGAAATCCACTGCTAGCTAGACTCAGAGAATTTGCCAGATGGTACTTTATCACATCATTCTTCACACTTTTTGTAGCAATCAAGGATTTCTTATGCATGTTAATTTCAAGATAGTATCAACCTTGATAGGGATTGAAGGTAAATAATAGATGCCAGCCTAACATCACCATCCCTAGCTAGCCGATCTATCGTACCCAGCAGGCCAATTTCCATCTTTGTTCATGATTTCCTCCACTGCTTCAACTTAGTTTCTTAACGTCCTTGTCTCTTCTCCACCTTCCTTTCCCATTTGCCTTTTCCTCCGAGCACCTCTTAAAGCCCATCTCGGCTCCACGGACGAGGCAATGAGATTAGAAGAGCATAGGTCTCCTCCACTAGTAAAGACGGATTGCTAAAGGCCAAGTTACTCATCTAAATCTAAACGTGCCTCCTGATGTTTACATTGCTTCCCCTATATATATCCCTTCAAAAAATAAATGAGCCGAGGACCTACAGCATTCCCTAAGTAATGTACTCTTGCATTCTTCAATGAATGTAAGACATGTACCAATAGAGATCAAATATAAATTATATATAACTAATCGACATGCATGTAAGATGCTCGGGGCAAAATGGACATCAGGTGAAGAAACATCAATATGTGCCAAAGTGATCTTGTTTAGCTATGCTGAATGAATGCCGGTATGATATCGCTGGATAGTCTAATATTCTCATGAATACATTGGTCTAATGTCACTGTTTCGATATTACATTGATCACATTCTTGAGAAAATTAAGATAATATGGATGATCCTATATATATATAAAGATTTTGTAATAATGCAGTCATGGTACGTATTATGGAAGGGTTAAATTTATAATGGTTTTTCACTCTCAATGGTATCATTCAATACCTTCTTGGACAAAGGCCTTTTCCTCTTTTGGATAAAGCTCCAACGTAACTTTAGAGGTAAAGTTCAAAGTTTGGCGATAAGTCATGTGGAAGACTGTCCTCCTTATACAAGTATGGAGAAATACTTTATGCACCATGGGTGCGGCACAGCTCGGGAAACATCATCCATGGTGATTGGCTCCCATGCGGGGCAAGCGAAAAAAAATTTTTTTTCCCCACCTGTGCCCAACCCCGTGCATGAGTCAATCACCGCAGATGGTGTGCGTGAGCTGCACCACCCGCGGTACATGAAATATTTCTCTACAAGTATGATGTTGTGGGCTAGTCATCTTCAAATCTGTCAAGTTGCCCAGTCATTTTCAGTCTAAAAGATTTGGGACAAAGATAAGAGAAAGATCTTAGGAATTACTCAAGGAGATGATCAAGTAGAGAGGGATTTCTATGGGTCTAAGCTATTGAAAGTAGATACAGGGGGCTGAGTTGGGACTGCATGGTGACCATTGTATCAACTCAAAACATAAGACCAAGTTTGCTTTGACCATGACTTGTGTATCAACTAAAACATGAAAACCAAATTTCCTATGACCATGAGTTTGGGTCTTAATGTTTCAGGTTCTGATCAAGTTTGCATCCGTCAAGATCCTATCTAAAAAATCTGGATGTTTAGATGGATGAATCTAAGAGTATATAACACCACAAGAGTACTCCTTGACTTATGCAATGTAGAACTATTATTCCTCAATGACATCCATCTCAATTTTTCTACTAAATGTGCGTTCTCGACTAATTTTGGCCCTTGGAGTCAATTTTTCTAGGGCCGTTTTGGTTTTGCCGAACAAATAATATATACTACTGCTCAAGATAACCAAAAAGCAATCATGAGTCGACATTGCTGGTCCTCAAGTACTAGTTAAATCTAAATTAAGTCAGCTCAGTCCCATGGGTCAAGATTGCTGGTCAGCCTCGAGTCCTAGGCGAATCCAAGTCGGGTAGGGTCAGCTCAGTTGCAGCCTTAGATAAGCGGACATATGAGCTTGTATATACACCGCGTGCTCACGTCACAATCAAAGCAAGGAGAATATGGCGTATTTACTCTTTTGTAATGCTGTCTTCAAGATATTACATGTTTCCGTTTAGCCAACGATTCCATGTGATTAATTTAATCAAATCTAGATAGGCTTCCTCATCATATGTCAGATTAAATCAATATGCCAACAACTAAAGTAAAATCTCTCTTTCCACTTTAAAGTCAAAACAAACTCATCCTTTCAATTTAAAATAAAAGCTACTCCCCATTTGAAACTTAAGTTAAAAGAAGCTATCCAAATACGCTAAAATTATCAAATTATCCTTTTGATACTTAAATAGACATGAATTCTTTTCTCCCTCGTCCTAGCCACCCAACGTCCACCGCACACTCCCCAGACTTCCAACGTGATCGCATGCCTCCCTGCTTCGCTGCTCGTCTCCGACCGCTGATCCCCGTCAAGTTGGTCCACTCTCTTTCATCCTTACCATCTAAGATGATCTCCTTACGTTGTTGATCTCCCCACCGGTGGCCGCCTCCCTCTTTCTTGCTGATCCTCCGTCGGTTGTCGCCTCCTTCCATCACGTCGAAGAAGCATAATTTTTGCTCTCCAGTTAGTGCTTCTACCTCCCTCCATTACGCCAGAGCAATATCCATACCCGGAGGCCGGTGCAAGAAATTCCAACCGATAAGCATTTCCCCCCAATTGAAACCCTAGAAATAGTTTGATTCAAATTTTTGTTGTTTATGATTGAATGAGAAATAATTCAAATTGCATGCTCAATGATGCCTAATTGATACAAGTGAAAGGCAATTTATACTTGGTTGTGCATTATTTGTACACCGATATGCATATTTAGTACTTTCATATGGTTTCAGAGCTTAGGATCCTTAAATAAAAAAAGAGAATTATCTTTTCTGATAAATATTTTCTTATATATTACATGTAATGCCAAGACCTCCACTGTGTTGTGCTATAGGTTCAAACTAAACGTAAGAGGGCTGATTTATATACCGGGAGGTTGGAGAGTAGATGCTCTCTAAGTTCATTGTACAGAATGCTGAATGCTAAAGAGAAAGGGAAGAAGAGTATAAAGGAGTCAATCTCGAATACACAAATGGAGCTTCTACAGAAGACATCATTTACACACTTCCTTGATATCCCAGAGTTGCCTATCAGTCCAAATTAGTTGCATGTGCTCATCAAGCGCTTCGATGAGCAAAGAGGTGTATTCATCATCGGCAACGGCTTAGAGCTAAAACTTGAAACGGATGAGCTCGCCGCAATGCTTAGCCTCCCTCCCACCGGCCTACCAATAGAATTTGACGAGGAGGGGGCACCCCCGAAAGGCAAAATATATAATAAATTGCTTGGGGGTTCTCCAGATGGGGGGCATAAAAATAATCTTGAGAAATTATTAAAGTTTTATATTGGCTCTAAATGAGAGAAAGAGGTGAAAGCTTTTGTTTCTGTCTTCGTGTTGGCTATGTTGAATATGATACTTTTTCCTTTGTCTACAAAAGAGATATCAAGATTTATACACCAATATGTTGACCATGTTGACAAGTTGGGTGAGTTCGACTGGGGAACGGTTGTTTATACATTTTTGATGGAGAACATAATATCCAGTCATCGAGCAATACATGATTGAAAAAATAACACGAAGCCATCATCCGGTTACTTAAATGGTTGTGCTATCGATTTGTTGGTAAGTATCAAGTGCAATTATACTGTATTAATTTTATATTTTATAATAAATAACTTTCTAGTAACAATAAGCTTGCTAATATCTTTTATTATAATTTGATGCAGGCTTGGTTTCTAGAGAGGATTCCCTCCATCTTGACACCCCTAGGTGATAGGGCAGTAAGGCCCTGTCTCTTCAAGTAGAAGGTGAAATGGTTAAAATGTATTAATAAAATTGAAGAGAAGATTAGTGAGATTACCACTGATAAGGTAATATTGTCATATGTTATTTGATACTGAATATCTCTGATATCATACTACCTTGTGATATAATAATACTGTCTTATTGATACTTTATACTTTCATCAGATCAAAGAATATCAGCTTGCCCCATTCGAGCACAAGTACCTCAGTGGAACATCTATTGGTGCAAGTATTTTTCAGGTGCATGCAGATAGGACTGCCACTATTGAGAGGGAGGAAAGAAAAAAGAAACAAATGGATATTGCCGGCACATCTTATAGTGTGGATTTTCAGAGTCTTGTGCAGAGGGTCGAGATACTTGAACAAAGCAATAAGAAAAAAGATGGTGAGATCTTGACCTTAAAAGCAAAGATCAAGTTATTAAAGAGAAATTACAGAAAATTTTACCGTATTTTGGAAAGAAATAATCATGGAGTGGTATTTTATGGTTTTGACTCATCCAACTCTGAGTCTAAATTATATGCATCCTTATCTGACAGTGAGGATGACGATGATTGTAAATCCAAGAAAAAAATTGAGGAAGAAGAGGAAGAAGAAGAAGAAGAAGAAAAGGAAGTAAGAGGAGGAGGAGGAGGAGGAGGGACAAAGGATGATGAGAAGAACGAGGGACAAGAAGAAAAAGAGGAGGCAAAGAAGGGAAAGAAAAAGAAGAAAGAAGAGGAGGAGGGGGAAGATGAGAGCAAAAATAATGATCATGATCATTATGATGATCATGATCTTGGTGGAAGTCATGGGAGTAATGATGATGCCAACACTGAGGAGGAAAACAAGGATGGAGGGCCTTCTTCAATTGTCAAGAAGTTGAAGGAAAGGGTGGATAGGAAGTCAACATTAACCAAGATGGTGAAAGACTATCTGGTTGGCAGCAAGTACAAAAGGAGGCATAAGAATTCTACGACAACCATTGATGCTTCTAGTGATAAGATAAATATTTGCCAATATATTTTCTGATACTGCCTCTAGTAGTTTTATATATTTCTGATTCCATCATCTGATACTTCTCTATATCATATTGATACTGCTTTATAGTCATTTCATACTTTCTTTTAGCTACTTGATACATTTTAGTGCTATGTGATACTTCTTTAGTTCTAATTTTTCTGATACTGCTATGGTAGTTTTCTGATACTTCATTGGTAGTACATTGATACTATTTTGTAGTAATTTGATACTTTAATTAAATTATCTAATATTTTTTAAGTGCTAACTGATACTTCGTTGTATGCAGAATATTACCGTAATAGATGCTGGCACGGCTCAAGATAGTAGGTATGAGCGTATGGTTGCAAGGTTTTATGTCGATGATAGGTATATTCGAAATTATTATTTTTCTCTAGTACTTGTAAGTAAATTATCATTATTTTTAGAGACTTTATTTGGAAGGAAGATACCACATATGGTTCTGTATAGGTTGGAGACTTGAGCCTACGCAAATTATTATCTTCAGAGGCAATATCTAATGATCTAACTTGAATTATATTATAGGATAATAATATTGTAAAGTTTTTCTTTTAAAGTTTATGAATTCTATTTGTATGAATGAACAGATAATTAATTGTTGGATACGTATAATGAAAACTATGCCCAATAAAGAAAGCTCCAATAGACAATGCAACATCTCCTAGCTGCGCATGGAGTCCACGATATGAATTGTCTATATTTTTTATTCTCAGTGTCACATCTAAACTTTGTAAAATGATATTGAGCTGCTAACATATTTTTCTTTCTAATTATTAACAGTATGAGATGTTAAACCATTTCTGGAAACTAAGTGAACATCCAGATAAAGGTGCTATGAAAAAAATCATAGGGATGACAAATACCACATGTTTATCTTTTAATTATATTTCTCTTTACATACTTGCCACATGTCACTACATAACGCTTCTACTCAACACCACTGATAAGTGGCACTAGCACCTTTTGGTATTTGATACCATGTGTGAAAAATTTTTACACTATGACTCTATAAAAAGTTCAGTAGCAAAAAGAACTGCCGAAACTATTATAAGTATAAAATCTCAATTTCATTAATCACTCTTTGATGTTTATGGCAATTCTGATAAGTGTCATTGGCACCTTTTAATGTTTATGGCAATTCGCTGGTCAGGTTGCCCTTACTCGCTTATTTTATGGTGCTTGTATCATTTTATCCCACAGGATGTATCAAGCCATATTGATATTGATAGGAGTCGGCTGGTTTTTTTTTGCTCTATCACTCTATTCATGACAATTCGCTGGTTCGATACTAACAAATATAAAGTGATTTGACATAGGCAAGCTTCTTCGGGCTATGGTTGAAATATTGCCGGGATATTGTGCTTGAAGACTACTCTGTGGAACACATATCAGATTGTCGGGATCAAGATGGAGACGTTAATTGTGGGGTCCATGTTTGCTTATGGGTTGAGTCCTTCTCCAGAAGTAATGAGAAATTTTGAACAGTGACGAAGACTTACAGCATGGACTGGTACAGGACTCATATGGCACACCATAGTCTGATGGATCACAGAAGCACTCAAAGGGAGGGCATTGAGAAATACATAGCTGAGTGACACAAGGATTAAGTATTATTTTATTATCAAACATTTTGAACATTTGATGTATGGGCATTATTTTGGACATGTTCAATTAATGTGGTGCTACCAAAAAATTGCAATACTATGATATGTTGTTTTGGATATGTGATACTATGGCAGGATTTGATTTTTGATGAACTTGAAAAAGTTGTCATCTTCCATATCAACGCAGTATTATTTTAGTATTGTGCAGTACTATTTTACCATTGTAAAATATTTTTTATTATATTAAAGTATTGTTTTATACCCGTGCGGTATTGTGTTGCTTAATAACATTAAAGTATCGGCTTAGCATAATAAAGTATCGCTTAATAATATTAAAGTAATGTTTAATATCGGTGCAGTATTATAGTGAGCATATCATACTTCCACATAACAATACTTTGTTTGATCAAGCAACCTCTCATAGAGTTGCCTTGTTCTCTCGTATTCACTCTCTGATATCTCGTAGTCAATGCAAGCCTTGCACAAAAGCTCTGGCATGTCCAATATAGGTTGAAAAATCGCAAGTTCAAATATTGCTCGAGCACGCTCTATCTCACTTAATAATCTTTTCAATTCAGAATACTTGTTCAAAGTACAATAAAGTATTGCTTAATAACATTAAAGAAATAGTTTAGCATAATAAAGTATCACTTAATAATATTAAAGTATTATTTGATATCAGTACGATATTATGACGAGCATACCATACTTTCATATAACAATACTTTGTTCGATCAAGCAACCTCTCATAGAGTTGCCTTGTTCTCTCGTATTTACCTCCTGATATCTCGTAGTCAATGCAAGCCTTGCATAACAGCTCTGGCATATCCAATATAGGTTAAGCAATCACAAGTTTAAATATTGCTCGAGATGCTTTATCTCACTTAATGATCTTTTCAATTCGACATACTTGCTCAAAGCATAATAAAGTATTGCTTAATAATATTAAAGTATCGATTTAGCATAATAAAGTATCGCTTAATAATATTAAAGTATTATTTGATACCAGTGCGGTATTGTGGCAAGCATACCATACTTTCATATAACAATGATGTATCGGAGCCCCCCACCCACCTCTTCATCTTTCATACCAGCTAAAGCCTCGAACTTAGCATAACTAATCCATATCTTCAAATGCTTTGTTCGATCAAGCAATCTCTCATAGAGTTACTTTGTTCTCTCATATTTATCCTCTGATATCTCGTAGTCAATACAAGCTTTGCACAACAGCTCTGGCATGTCCAATATAGATTGAACAATTGATAAGTTCAAATATTATTCGAGTACGCTCTATCTCACTTAATAATCTTTTCAATTCAATATACTTGTTCAAAGTACAATAAAGTATTGTTTAATAACATTAAAGTATCGGTTTAGCATAATAAAGTATCGCTTAATAATATTAAAGCATTATTTGATACTAGTACGGTATTGTGACGAGCATACCATACTTTCATATAATAATAATGTATCCGGAGCCCCCCACCCACTCTTCATCTTCATACCAGCTGAAACCTCAAACTTGGCATAACTAATCCATACTTTCAAATACTTTATTCGATCAAGCAACCTCTCATAGAGTTGCCTTGTTCTCTCATATTCACCTCCTGATATCTTGTAGTCAATGCAAGCTTTGCACAACAGTTCTGGCATGTCCAATGTAGGTTGAGCAATCACAAGTTCATATATTGCTCGAGCACACTCTATCTCACTTAATGATCTTTCCAATTCGACATACTTGTTCAAAGCACAGTAAAGTATTGCTTAATAATATTAAAGTATCGGTTTAGCGTAATAAGTATCGCTTAATAATATTAAAGTATTGTTTGATACCCGTGCAGTATTGTGATGAGTATATCATACTTTCATATAACAATGATGTATCTGGAGCCCCCCACCCACTTCTTCATCTTCCATACTAGTTGAAGCCTCAAACTTGGCATAACTAATCCATACCTTCAAATACTTTGTTTGATCAAGCAACCTCTCATAGAGTTGTCTTGTTCTCTCGTATTCACCCCCTGATATCTCATAGTCAATGCAAGCCTTGCACAACAGCTCTGGCATGTCAATATAGGTTGAGCAATTGTAAGTTCAAATATTGCTCGAGCAACTCTATCTCACTTAATGATCTTTCCAATTGACATACTTGTTCAAAGCACAATAAGATATTGCTTAATAACATTAAAGTATCAGTTTAGCATAATAAAGATCGCTTAATAATATTAAAGTATTATTTGATATCAGTGCGGTATTGTGCGAGCATACCATACTTTCATATAACAATGATGTATCCGAAGCCCCCCCACCCATCTCTTCATCTTCCATACCAACTGAACCTCAAACTTGGCATAACTAATCCATATCTTCAAATGCTTTGTTCGATCAAGCAACTTCTCATAGAGTTGTCTTGTTCTCTCGTATTCACCCCCTGATATCTCTAGTCAATGTAAGTCTGCACAACAGCTCTGACATATCCAATGTAAGTTGAGCAATCGTAAGTTCAAATATTGCTCGAGCACGCTCTATCTCACTTAATGATCTTTTCAATTCGATATACTTGTTCAAAGCACAATAAAGTGTTGCTTAATAACATTAAAGTATCGATTTAGCTAATAAATTATCGCTTAATAATATTAAAGTATTGTTTGATACCAGTACGATATTTGGTGAGCATACCATACTTTCATATAACAATGATGTATCCGAAACCTCTCCACTCACCTCTTCATCTTTTATACCAGCTGAAGCCTCAAACTTGACATAACTAATCCATACCTTCAAATGCTTTGTTCGATCAAGCAACCTCTCATAGAGTTACTTTGTTCTCTCGTATTCATCTTCTGATATCTCGTAGTCAATGCAAGTCTTGCAGAACAGCTCTGGCATGTCCAATATATGTTGAATAATCGCAAGTTTAAATATTACTTGAGCACGCTCTATCTCACTCAATGATCTTTTTAATTTGACATACTTATTCAAAATATAATAAAGTGTTGCTTAATAATATTAAAATATTGGTTTAGCGTAATAAAGTATCACTTAATAATATTAAAGTATTGTTTGATATCAGTGCGATATTATGATGAGCATACCATACTTCATATAACAATGATGTATCTGGAGCCCCCCATCCACCTCTTCATCTTCCATACCAACTGAAGCCTCAAACCTAGCATAACTAAAGTGAGGAGTTGTATTATCCTAGTGCATCGCAGTATTGTTTTATCACGGTACGGTATTAGTTTGGCATAATAAAGTATTACTTTATCATATTAAAGTATTGGTTTAGCATAATAAAGTATTGTTAATAATATTAAAGTATTGCTTAATACCAGTACGGTATTGTGGCGAGCATACCATACTTTTATATAACAATCTATATCCGGAGCTCCACAACCACCTCTTCATCTTCCATACCATCTGAAGCCTCAAACCTAGCATAACTAAAGTAGGAGTTGCTTTATCATAGTGCATCGCAGTATTGTTTTATCACAGCACGATATTAGTTTAGCATAATAAAGTGTTGCTATATCATATTAAAGTATTGGTTTAATACATAGTGCAACAGCTGCATTCATACGGTGATCCTAGCCCTCTTTATTGCCTTGTACACTCTTGGCATCCTGTCCCTCTTCAATATATTATGCTCATCGTGGTTGTAAGATAATGAAGTACTGAAAGAAAATATCGACCACATTAGACAAATAAGGCAAATAAAGCAATAACTAAAGGTCTTAACAAAAATAATAAATAATTCACTAAGACAGATCAATGTGATATTATAAAATATGCAACAATATAATATCAAATAAAGCAACAACATAATATCAAATGCCTTCATTACAGTATATTAAGCAAATACATTTTGGAAGCCTCAAGTGCTTTAGAAAAAAAACACAGTATCTAAAAGTAACACAGTATCAAAACAAAAGTTTCAAGCTCAAAAAATGACCCATCAATAACTCAAAAAGTAATACAGTAACACAGTAACAAAGGACAGATCAATAACCCAGAACACAGAACAAAGTAACAAAGGACAGTAACACAGAACAAAGTAACATAGTATCCAAAAGGACAGTATCAATAATCCAAAAAATAATCCATCAATAAAACAAAAGCTTCAAGCTCCTAAGAGATTCTCTTCGTATATGTGCGCCGATTGTGGCAATTTGGTGACAATGCGTACACTTAATTAGACGCATGTCAACTTGAGATGGAAATCTCCTAGTCCTAGGATGGCCTGTTCGTGGTGTAGTCATAGGTAGTATGATATTGATCACTTGCACTAGGAAGGCAGCAGATGGCATTTCAATCGTGGGGACAGGATTGATGATTTCTCTATATGCTAGTTGGTGCATCTCTACGGTAAAGAATTCATCACAATAAGAGTGGAGAGTGTTACCTTTTTCTCAATGGATGCGCAAGCATGCTTGCAAGGGATCGTTTCCAATTGCCATTGCTTGCAAGTGCATATTCTATTAGACAAATCAATTGCATGTCTTTCTTCTCCATCCAACACTTCATATCTTATTCTACTCACCACATGAAGGCTTAAGGTGCGGCCCTCTCGATGGTTCTTTTAAAGCCTCCTCTGTTGCCTAGGGAAAGATGACCGTGCCATTTTGTTCTTTGCTCACGCTTCTGATGTTGTATTTTTATAATCTATGATCTTATATGGTCCACAAAGATGTGATGGAAGGAACATAGCAGCTAAGATCCATCGGTTAAAAGACTCCGCCAAGTTGTTATCCATCACTCCCCATCTACAATCTTGAAAATATGCATTAGCTCATTGTGCAGGCTGAGTACTCAAGATCCAATCTCTGGCCAATGGTATCTTAAAGATTATATCATAAAAGTTCGTTCAAACTCTATTCGTGTTGTAGCATATATGAGAGACTTGAAAATTGTACACCAATATTTCTTGTATAATGCTAGATATTTGGTCAACACCTGAAAGTGGTACCAACAAGCATATCTTAGAAACATCTGCCTCATGCCAATGGTGCATGCTATTTTCTATCGTGCAATATTAAGTGCATCAATAAAATATTTAGAACACCCTAAGGACTTATAACAAACTTATATTATGGTACTAAATATATTTCTGATGTGCCAATGGTGTGTAACATTTTTTATGTGCATACAATAAAGTATCCAGAACACCTAAGGACGTATTCATAATTTTTTTTGTAGTACTAAGTGAATACAATAAAATATCCAGAACATCTAGGGACGTATCAATAACTTACATTGTAGTACTAAGTGAATACAATAAAATATCTAGAATATCTTAAGACGTATCCATAACTTACATTGCAGTACTAAGTGAATACAATAAAGTATGCAGAATACCTAAAGACGTATCAATAACTTACATCGTAGTACTAACTGAATATAATAAAGTATCCAGAACATCTGAAGACGTATCAATAACTGATTTTGCAGTACTAAGTGAATATAACAAAGTATCCAGAACACCTAAGGACGTATCAATAACTTATAATATAGTACTAACTTCATCTCTTATGTTCCAATGGTGCGCACCATTTTTTATTGTACAGTACTAAATTCTGATGTCAATTCTTCCTCTACAGTACTAGAGGGTATGAAAGATATCTAGTGCATTATAGAATAGTGTACCTACTTTCTAAAGTTATCCACAAGATGTCGTAGGCAATAAGTATGGTGATAATTCAGAAACCAGTCCTCGACCACTTTGATACATTCAGGTTGATGGTCAGAATAAAAGGTGTATTGCTTGATCAATGAGCCATTTGAGTAGGAGAGAACACATCGTAGCTTTTGACAAAACTACCACCAGCTCTCGTCATTTTCTTTTGGACGATGGCGAAGGCGATGGTAAAAATACCATTGTTCGCATCTTTTGTGATGACACTCAAGAGCATCCTTGGTACTTATGTTTGATGTGGGTGCCATCCATAAAAATCATAGGCCTACATCCAGCATGAAATCCCGGGATGCACGCTCCAAGGCTGATGAAAACATCATGGAATCTTCTTGTATCATCAAAAATCTCATAGTCTGCGATGGTGCCTGGGTTCGCTAATTTGAGGGCTCTACAATAAGGCTCAAGCTTATCATACGACAGATGATTGAGACCATGAATCTCATGCATGTCATTTCCTTCCCGTGCCATGCTTGATAGTACTTGAGCAACATGCCATAATTTTCATGGATATCGATCACAATTTCGATAGCCAGTAGCGAGTCATGGATCTTAACTTTGTCTTGACTTTCTCAGCAACCTAAGAAGATGTAACCTTAGGATGACTCCTAGTACCGAGACTATTGTCATATGTGTGCGTGAGGTTACACTTCCTAAGAAGAATGTCTCCTCTCTTTTCGATTTAGCAGCATAGACATGTCCAGGGTACCGCAGTACCAAAAGTAAATAATGTAGTATAAGAAAAGCAAAATGGAGTATCAGAAGTCAATAATGTAGTACCAAAAAGATACATCATAGTATCAAAAGTGACTAATATATAATTAACAGGGGTAATGCAGTGATGTATGATTTCATATTTTTATCACAATGATGTATCATTTCATATTTCTACTGTATGGATAATTTATACTATAGTACCATATGATGTAACACGAAACCACAGTATAGAAGGACAGATGGAGTACCTTGATGTGCCTATCCCTCGATCCTCTCTAGCATCCTCTCTCGACTGGATCTTGCTCTTTAAAACCATATCGATGACCTCCTTCTTCATTGCGTAGTGGATATGGCACATGCTAGCCACATTGCTATCCTCAATTAAACTCACTTACATCCTTGTGAAAGTGTAAGGTACTTCACGATGATATTTTCAGGTGTTATATGGCTCCACCTGTACGAGATGATGTTGTAGATATTCGAGAGCTTCATCAATTTATTTATGCTAAAGACATGACAAGTGGTGTTGTACTCACAAATGACAGAGAGTTCAGCATCCGTACTTATGTTAACGATAGAAGATGAAGCCATTGGAGTTCAGGGCACGGGTATTGAGGGTTGGTCAAGGATCTTTGAGATTTAAGGCTTGGGATCCTCACAGTGTAGATGTTGGGGGCTGTGGAGAGAAGCGAGAGAAAAGGGCGAGTAGAGAAGAGAGTGGAGGAAGAGCACAAACTGAGTAAAGAAGGGAGGGGGACAAGAGCACAGCTGCCTCCTCTTTTTGGTGGAAAGAAGACGAAGGGAGTAGAGAAGGGAGGGGGCCAAGAGCATAGCTGCCTCCTCTTTTTGGTGGAAAGAAGATGGAGGGGGGTAAGAACTGTGGAGTAGAGAAGGACAGGGGTTTTTGGCGGGAAGAACATAACTAAACGAAGGAAGGGAAGGAACTAAAGTATGCACTATTACCCATAGAAAGGGTATAAGAATAATTTTTTTTCTATGGATAGCCCCTTTTAACTTATATTCCTAATAGGGAGTAGCTTTTACTTAAAAATCAAATAGGGAGTTCTTTTTAATTTTAAAGTGAAACGGAGATTTTTCTCTAGTTCTCCCATCAATATATAATAGTGGTTCCCCACGATGGGATTAATAATTTCTTGTGTGAATGTTCTGTGGTTCTCGTGCTATATCTATATGCATATGATATATGGTAGAACTTGCGGATATACCTCAGGTCTACAAAACCTGGCTCGAAGACATATTGGGTAGGAGGGCACGTAACAAATGTATTATTCCTTTTGAGGGTCTATAAAACCATGAAGAAAAAAAAAACTGATGGTATTAATTTTACGTTGATTTGATCAAGCTTTTTCATAGGGCTAATTGAAAATTAATTGGTTCCCCTCCGTCAATAATCTTGTATCATATATTTCTTCCCTATCTTCAATAAACAAAACACTGGTAAAGACCCTAAAGAGTTAGCAATAAAATAAAATATGGAGAATAAATACAATTTCATTTTAAAAGGAGGTACAGGGGTCGATGGTCCATTGTAAAATTGGAGACAATCAGAGATTGTTTCATTTATCGTTGCACACGAGTACTGGTGGTATCGTAAATTAAGAAAGACACAGGATCTCTATGTTGTTCGAAGTTAGATATTGTCTCAAGTCTCTAAGATAAACCTACTCTTAATTAATCAGGAGCATATGGAAAAGAAGACATGAATGCACATGGAATATTGCCTTATAGGGTGCGCACTGGTTCCAATTTCTGCTTCTTGTGGTGTGCGCCATATTATAAGCTCATGATATAGTTACTCCTATCTCAAAGGAGAGAGTTGAACCAGTTTTTTTATTCGAGCACTACTAGTAGTCCCCGACCCTATAACTACATATGAAACACCATATCAAGGGAGTGTACGTTTTAGAGTCCAACTTGGATTATTTTTTTTTCTCCGTGAAAAGAGACAAGCATTATTATGCATGCCCAGCTGGTCATATATATATATATATATATATATATATATATAATATATATATATATATATATATATATATATATATATGCTTCCAATTGCAATATATGCTTGGAGAAAGTTTGACCATACCTAAGGCTATATGGAGAGATCACGAGCTTCTTGTTCATAATGGATCACCCATATTCATGAGAACCAGAAAGTTTTCATTCGTACAGAGATGAGAGAGAGAGAGGGAGTTTAATTAAGAGATTAAGGGTAGCCTCCAATCTCTGAATCTAGAATATTATTTTCTGGACTAATTAAGATAAAAGCACCTTTCTAATAGTTTAGATTATTTCTAAAGATAAAATTTAAGATCGATGGTTCCACTACTAGACCTCACAATATATTCCACTCAATTCTACTCTCCTTCATTAATATATTTTGACTAATTGAACTCCTTGGGTGCAATATATCTACGGATAAGGAATGCAGTGTAGCACCTTCCCTAGTCACCCATTAATTCTTCGAACATTTGGTGATCTCGTCTACAACAAACGTGCTTGATCGAAGGTATGCAAAAGACGTAGCCAAGTCACCCAGGCCAACGTATATATACTCCTCCGAAGTTGAAGGATCCATGTGTCACTTACCAATTGGCCGCACCAAGTTGTCCCTTGTCCTTGCTCGATCAGTACCTAACCTAACATCCAATCCCGACATGATGATCTCTACAGTCCGTCACCCTCTCCTCTCATATGCACGCTCCCCCTCTATGGGCCAACTTACCCCCCCTGCGCGCGCCAACCAAGAGAGGAAAAGAAACATAGAATGAAGGGGCCAACAATAATATAACACCACCAACAAAGATAGTGGGGAGAAAAAGAAAGAAAGACATACTGGGTGGTGAAGCCCCCAATCGTCTCGATCCGTCGGTGACAGCGGTACGTGCAGAGATGCACCCCACCATTGTAGATTCTCTCCGCTGTCTGTACGTCCCTTCAAAGCCTCCATGTGCCCATCCATCTCCATTGTCCAAACCCTACCACCATAAAAGCATACACGCACACCCCACCAAGAAACTTCTCATTCCTTCTCTCATTAATTCTTAAAACTATCTATTCGCAACTCGATTGAACCTTTTTTTTCCCACAGAAGAAGCTTCAGGAGTTCCACCTGACAAGCAGCCGGCATGCCCTCCAGACTGATCCAGATGGCAAAGACATTGGCACTGCACTCTTCATGCCGTGGATGTTGGGTTATATTAGAGCTGTATATACGTACACGTACATCTGCTCTCCTTTAAATGGTTGTCATCGTGGCGATGGACCATGCACCGATGGGTCGGTTTTGTCTGGGAGGAAGCATAGGAATTAATGATATGTACGCACGCCATGGAAGAGATAAACGCCTTCACGGTATAGTGCTGGTACTGTTGTTGCAGCTGCGTAATGATGAGTTTACTGGTCACGGTCCCCTCCTCTTTGTGCGTTTTAGCCAACATCCCATGAGCTGTGGAGGTACATCGACTCGCAACTACTTGGCCCGGGAAATTAAATGGGAGGACCACTTTATGGTCACAGGCTGACGGCACAGACTACGGAGGAAGGGGGGTAAAACTGAGATCAGATATTTCGGCGGAAGGTCGATGCAACTGTGTGAAATTTTAACTTGATTACATGACATCTTGGAACTAGGGAGCCATTGCTGCCAAGTATATAATTAAGAAGTGTTTCGCTTAGCTGACATTCTTCTCTCAAAAGTTGGTGCGATCGGCCTACCTGAATTTAAAAAATAATAAAAAATTTGAGGTCTTTAACTCACAAGTATTGTAGCAGCTTCTAGTTGAGGTTAGCTTAAGGAATCATGATGAGCTTCATTGTAAGACTGAATGCTCCAAAGCCTTTTTTTTTTTTTTTTTGATAAATAATGCTCCAAAGCTTTTTGAAGTGGCCATAACACGCTAACATCCAAATACTTCTAGGTTTCTACCAAACTATTTTCCTACATTTCTGTACTTTACTTTTTGTACTATTTGGATATGAAAAATTTATAGAAATTATTTATGGCACCCTCGCCTGGCATGGCTATCTATTCGTTGCCACATGACGAGCAGTATTATAAACCGGGTGCTACCCTAACTCTAGCCGAATTGTGGCCCCACAAGACTGTAAATTTATTAAGTGACGATGGGATCCAACATAAGGACGAATGCCGATCAGAGATGATAAAATCAATTCGATTCGATGAGCATGTATCTTATTCAAATTTGATTAAATTTAAAAAATAAAATTTAATTAGATTTGAATTCGAATTTAGATAAAATTTGAAAATCGTGGTACGGATATGAATAGAATATGAATAGTTTTGTTTTTTACCCAAATCCGAATCTGAATTCGATCCAAATCTATGGATATGGGTAATATCCGAATCCATATCTGTATATATATGTTTATAATTCTGTTTTGATAATTCTGTTTTGATTGATAATATACATGAAATTATTTTGATTATTTATATATTCTATATTGAATTATAATTTTATTTTTATATTTGATTTTTATAAATCTGGACTTATAAATTAGTTTCTATGTTGAATTGATAATTTTATTTTAATTGATAATATGCATAAAATTATTTTGATTTTTTTTTTTTTGAATATAGGATAGATATGGGACGGATATCGTTTGAATATGAAAAAATAGGTTACCCGTAGGTATCTTCGAACCCATTGGGTATGGGGATGGATATATCTTTTCTTATCCGATCGGATATCGGGTAGGGTTAGATATAGGGTATTAAGTTCGGATTCGAGGATGGATAGTACAATATCCGACCCAAATCCTATCTATTGCCATCCTTAATGCCGACCATGAGAGCAAGTTTATATATGTTTCTTATGTTTGGAGTGTGAATCACCTAGACTACCTGAAATATAGCACAGCACCAAGCACCAAGGATCAGCTCTCTATTTTCTTGCTTCCTCTTGGATGGTTCATCATCCAAACTATTATTCGTTGGAAAATAAAAAAATTATCTAGAAATTACTATGTTGTTTTTATTATGATCTTCAATCAAGATCGTAAAAAAGATAATATACTTAAAATAAAATAGAAGATTAAAAAGAGTTTCCTTGAACAAGATGTATAAGAATACCGTCTTAAGAACGTGATTAATTATCAGTCTCCTACATGTGAATCTGCGGTGATCCTATCCCCAAGATACAACAATCCGATTCAGTCCGATTCTTATCTAATAAGCATGATTGTTGGAAAGGTGGACCTAAATGACTTCCTTCCTTTGGATGCCTAAATAAGAAATATGAGTGAAAAAAAAGGAAAGATGAAAATCGAAGTCTCTACCTCGTGGGACAGTAAGTAGAGAGAAGAAGAAATTCAATAGTACTCTAAATGTCCCAGAACAGTTGAATAGGGAGACTATTTATATACTTTGTCTGAGGATTGAGGAGATGTCATGGTTCTAAGGTGATGCGGTGTTTTAGAAACATAGTAATCTTCGGAAAAAAGGTATTTGATAAAAAGATGTTTTAAAATATTCAAATTTAGGGGATAAATTTTTTTTAAAGAATTTAAACCTTGTTCAAATTAAAATTCCAATAATCCCTCATAAAAGATTTAAATATTTAAAAATTATAAAAAAGAATATTTGGGTATTTTATATTGTGCAGTAGATGAGATGCTCTGTGGATTTGAACTTCACTTAGTTTTATAGTATCCATCCAATGGACCATAGTAGATAAGATATTGAACTAGGTTCTTTAACTTAGATTTCAACTTATCACATGCATAATGTGGATCAAATGAGTCTTTATGTGGTTAGTGCTATTAAAAAGTTTTGTACTTAGTCCTTAATTTTTTATAAGAATTTGTTAGAGTTAGACCAAACCTTTAGTCGTGGTTTATATGATAATTCTCGGATATGTAAGCCCTCTAAGGATATTTGTGACCTAGTACCTTATAATTTTTTATTTTGGGCTCATTAAGAGTATAACTTAATCTTTCTAATTTTACTTTGTCACTGATAAGAAAACTCATTATAGAAATGAGAGAAGATATACTCTGAGTATGTGCTCTAACACAATCAGTCAATCAGCTTCATTCCTATCATATTATCATAAAATCTTCAATCACAAAGGTTGAGTATCCACTATCGATAATCAAATAGTGGGTTTAAGTCTCATCCCCTTAATGATTCTAGTTCTGTTGGTGTAGAATTTCGCTGATGCCGGAGAAGCTGGAGTCGAGAGGATCGCGTCCGCCTCGGGACCTGCAAGGGAAATCTAAACCGGAGTTGGGGATGCTCCGGCAAGACCCTCTGACACTCAAGTCAGTACTCTGCCTCAATAGAAATGGAGCACTCAAATAAAATTTTAGCAGAGTTTCGAGATAGAGTTTAGAGCTTAGAGAAGAATGTATCTGGGGATCCCTTTTTATAGACGAAGAGCGTAACTGATTGACAGCGACATCTGTAACTGTCTGGTAGTGGGCCGTTCGTGACCACACGGAGTTTGTTACAGAGAGTAGTGGCGTCAGTGGGCCGTTCAAAGCCATGTGGAGTTTGTTATGGAGAGGGGAGTGGTGTCCGTTGTCGCGACTTGCCAGAGAGTGGTGGAGCCACGTGAAATCTGTTACAGAGAGTGGAGTGGGGTAGTGGCCATTGTCGTGACTTATCAGAGAGTTCAGGCCTGACGGCTGAAGCTCGCTGGGACGTCTGATGGAGTGGAATGGCTCTCTGTCTCTGCAATCTAAGAAAGGCTCGGATGTTTCTGAGGTTGCTGACGAGTCCACTGTTGTCGGGTGCCTGGGGCGCTGATGCTGCAGGTGAAAGTCATCTGCTGTAGAAGTTCGAATGGAAACTTTCTATTAGAGAAGTCCAGTTTCATGAGAAATCTGACAGAGGATTGACCGACAGTGGAGTTCGGATGGCATTGTGGAGGTTCGTCCGCTAGAGGAGTCTTGAGGACACCGTGGAAGGTCGAACGTTGGAGGAGTCCAGGATATGGTTCTGCTGTAGAAGTTTGGACAGAGCCAGCTCTCGTAGGAGTCCGAAAGGAGGTCGCTTATTGTAGAAGCTCGGACGGTCGGAGGAGTTCAAAAAGATGCCACACAAGTCGGAAGCCGGAAATGCCTGGGAAGGATCGGCCTTTTACGAACTTCGGCTGGGGTTATTTTATACCCAACACCAGTCCTCCTACTTTCGAGTTTAGGTTCCAAATGAAGGAAGTACAGAAAAATTTTCACAGCCAAAGTTGCCTCCCTCGATTTTCGTAGTTGGTTGTTTTCAGATATTTTGGTATTTGGTGCGCTGGCGCTGGAGCCTTTTCAAATCGAGGTGATTCGAAAAGATTTTTTCAGGATTTCGTTGGAGCGTTGCTCTAGGTACGATGCAATAATGATTCTGTCAGCTGTCAGCCACTTTCAGCCGCCTGTCATGGTGAGTGAGACACATGGCGGTTGTAGATCGGCCAGAGGAGATCCGCAATCATTACTGCGCCGGACCTCGTCGCTTATTTAAACTCACCTCCCTCCTTCAGGGGTCTCACTTTGCCTGGAAGTTTCTTCGGTCCCTCCTTCCTGAGAGTTCCGTTCTTCCCCAGCGTCCTTCTCGACCTTAGGCGTTCTTCGAGTCGTCCCCATCTCTGCATCCTTCGGACCAGCCTAGGTTAGTTCCAGAACTCTCCCCCTATTTTTTTTCTTACTATTCTTCTTCCATTTTTTCTTCTTTACATTCCGTCTGTTCGATTTTCCACGAGCATCTCGTTTCTTATTTTTTTAATTTTTTTTAAATTTTTAGGGTTTTCACTTGATTCAAAATATCCTCCAACACTTCCTCCTCTAGCAGTTCTAGGAGTCCGTCTGTTCCAGCCTCTCAAAATCTCAGTTCTGTAGATGAACCTCGTCCGATCTTTGTACCAGACACCATCTCCAGCTCTCTGACTCCGGAGGAACTCTCACTGATTAGGATTCAGTACGGAGTTCCTCCGGAGTACGAGCTGGAGCTTCCTGGGCCGACTGGCCGGGCTAGCGCCCCTCCCCCGGCTGCTTCTGTTTATACCAAGAAGCTTTCCGTGCCAGACTTCGACTTCCGCTTCCACCTTTTGTTATTGCTCTCTTTCGCTTCTTAAATATTTTTTTAGTTTCTATAGTGTCGAACTCCTTTAGATTTCTGATAGGATTTCTTTTCCTCTGTAGTTTAGCTAAAGTTTGGCAACCCTTTCTTTGTTTAGGAATTTTTATACCTTCAAGCATCATCCCTCGGCTAAGGACTGGTGGTACTTCTCTCCTCAGTTCGATAGAAAGGGGTTGCTGAAAGGTGCCCCCTCTTCTATCCACAACTGGAAGGGGAGGTACTTCTACGTCCGATGCCCGACCTTGGAGTTGGGGTTGCCTCTCTGGGGCTCCCTGAGGGATTCTGTCCGTCGGGCTTCTAGCCTGGGACAGAACGACCTTGAAGCCTCCAATAAACTCGAGGCTTATCCAGCTCCTCTTCTCTCCAACCTCCTGAAGGAACAACTCTTGTTCAATGTCAGCCTAAGCCCTCTCAACCCTACCGATATTGTTATATATATATATTTTTTTTTTCTTTATTGTTCGCTGCTTCTCCTTTCTTCTTGTTCTTTTGTTAAGTTGTGTCGATCCTCATTCACTACAGATATAGATGCCGATGCGGCTCGAATGCTAGTCCAGGGTCTCAAGACCCACAAAAAGAAAGGCACAGCATCCTCGGGGGCGGCAAAGAGGGCAAGGGCAGAAGAGACCAGCCCGACCGCGCCTGCCAGGCGACCATTGCCGTCGACGCTTCCTCCGACGTCGAGCCCGTAGTCCCCCGGGCCTCTTCAAGGAGCCCCCTGGTCGAGGTTCCTGCTCCAGAGGCTTGGTCCGAGGAGGCACCAGGGGTCGAATGGAGAAGAAGAAAGAAGACATTGGCCTGCAAGAGCCGCAGCAGCAGGGCTACCATCGAGGGGGCCGATGGCTCCAAAGAATATCCGGGGAGAATCCCTTCAACAATAGGGATCTAATAAAGAGATTGATCGACGGGTGCATCCTGCCCGAGGTCGTCCACAGGATCGTCCACGCCGATCCTGAGCAGTGGGTCTGAGACTCTCTGGGGTCCTTTCTCGAGGTAGGTCAATTTACTCCTTCTTCCTGCCTCTTTACTTTGTTTATTCCTCGGCTTTTATATTGACTCTTTGGCCGCTCTTACAGATTGGATACTAGCTCATCGCCAACATCGAGGTGATGAACGATGCTAGGAAGGAGGCTGCCTAGGTGGAGGAAGGTCGCCTGGCCGAGGCCGCCTGCCTCAAGGAGAAGATTGCCGAAGTTGCGAGTCTCCAAGAGGCACTGTAGAAGGAGGGGCAGACCTCGACAGACTTGAGGGCCACCTTGGAGAGGAGAGAAAGAAAGCAGAGGCTGAGGTCTCCGAGTTGAAGACGCAGATCCCGACCCTGGTCTCGGAGGCAATGGTCCGGGCAGTGGAGGAGTTCAAAACCTCTTCCGAGATGAGAGATCTGAAGGTCAAGTTCGGCTAGGCCGCCTTCAACAAGGGCTTCGAACTTTACCAAGAGAAGGTGGTCGGAAAGTTTTTCAAGCTGGACCTCGGCTTTCTGGATGAGGCATCCGATGACGAAGCCGGGCCCTCTGAAGCTGCTGTCGGTCTTCCTCCAGTCGAGACTTCCTCGACTGTCGCGGCTGCCGCGGCCGACCTTCCGAGGGTGCCGAGCTCCCCCACTTCTGCCCCAGAGGTCTGAAATCTCTAATTTTGTATTCTTTTCTTTTTTTTTTTACAACTATTCCTCATTCTCTTGTACTTAAGAACTGTTTAATCAATGAATCTGGATTCTCCTTTACAGAGAGCTCTTTTATCTTACTCTGCCTTCTTTTTCTTCTCTTTTATTTTCTGGCACTGATTTGTGTTGTGGCACTCTTATCTTCCAATGATAGTGCCCCACCGAAGCTCTTCCCCTACCACAGGGGATTCCTCTGAAGTCGATGGTTCGGGACCCCAGAAGAAAGTTCGTCATCTGACAAAGAAATCAAAGAAGCTGAATGACGAACTTCACCGACTGAGGAAGAGCCATTCGAAAGTTACTGCGGAGGCTGCTTGCTTTCAGGACCTCCACCAAAAAGGCTTCATGGACTACACCCAGAAAAAGGCTGACTTCGTGAAGGAGCTTGAGGAACTCCGAAAATGTGCCAGCGATCGATCTTGGACTCAGGCTTCCAAGATCAGCTCCCTTGAGGTCGAGCTGGTAGCTGCACGAGAGAGGATAGGCCAGTTGGAAGGGAGCTCATCCTGGCTCACAACTCAGGCCGACCACGATCGAGACTGGTCAAAAAAATTTTTCAACCTTCAGAAGCAGCTGCAGGATGCCGAGGCGAACTATAACGCCTACCGAGTCGGCTGGTGCAGACAAGTAGACGACTATCGAAGGAAGCTCAAGACGGCGATCGATGAGGTTGCCCGCCTTCAGAGGCAGTTATCTGAGAGAGTCCAGGCCATCTCTGCACAAGGCTCCGATGAGCTCCGCTCCTTGAGGGGGACCATGGAAGAACTGTCCATGGCCCTTGGGCAAGAGAAGGCCGAACTACAGTGGCTGAAGATTCAGCTGGCCTACGAGCAGTAGGCGGTCAAGGATATCGAGGCAGAGTCCGAGGTTCTGAGGAAGAGGCTTCAGGAGTCGGAGGGCAAAAGCTGGTGGTTCAACCAAATGTAACGGGAGATGCTTTTAAGAAAGAAAGAACTAGAAGAAGAAGTCAAAAATTTAAAGCAATCCCTGACAATGATTGGAACCAAGAGTTCGAAGTCGGAAGAAGTCGAGCTTCCTTAGACTCCTTTTACCTTTTGTTCTTCCATGTGTTCTTTTCTTTTCTTGTCATATTTTTTTTAGCCTTCAAAAGCTTTGTAATGCATACTTTACTAATGAAATGAAAAAGAATTTTCTCATTACCTTGTTTATTTTTGCTTTAAGTTGTTGTTTATCGAACTTCTTTCGTCTTTTGTCTTGTTCGATGTCGACGTTGTTTGAAGGTTCCTGATCGTCGCCGTATTGATTTGCCCTTTTTGTTCATGACCGAAGGTCTTTTTGAGGCCACTCGAGTTTGACGCTTCCTCCCGGTGCTAGTGCTTGGGGGCCCGAACTTCTCGTTACCTTGAGGAAGTCCATTTTCTCCTGTCAGTGCTGGGTTCCCTCTTAGAGACTGAGGGTTTTTGACAAGAGTCTCCTTCCTCGTTGAGATGAGGTTCCTTGTATCTTTGATGTAATTTATTTTTTCTTATCACTGGCGTGGCTCGTCGCTTTCCTTTTTCTCTCTCCTTTTTTTTTGTGTTCGAGTGAGGATTTTTCCTCTGCTCTTAACTGGGTTGTAGGGGTGTAGAGGAGCCATTGAGAAGGCTTTCCCCCTCATCCGGTCTTGAACGATCGGATCTTCATTTATGTCAGGATGAGGTTCTCCTCCTGTTCCGACACAGTCAATTTCAGCTCATGTTAGGACGAGATTCTCCTCCTGTTTCTAACATGGCTATGGGGGCACATAAGGGCCGTTGAAAGGGCCTCTCTCCCATCCAGTCTTTAAATAATCGGGCCTTCAACTTTGCTCATGTTAGGATGAGGTTCTCCTCCTGTTCCTAACATGGCTGTGGGGGCACATAAGGGCCGTTGCGAGGGCCTCTCCCTCCATCCGATCTTTAAATAACCGGGTCTTCAACTTTGCTCATGTTAGGATGAGGTTCTCCTCCTGTTCCTAACATGACTGTGGGGGCACATAAGGGCCATTGCAAGGGCCTCTCCCCCATCCGATCTTTAAATAATTAGACCTTCGACTTTGCTCATGTTAGGACGAGGTTCTTCTCCTGTTCCTAACATGGCTGTGGGAGCACATAAGGGCCGTTGCAAGGGCCTCTCCTCCCATCCGATCTTTAAATAATCGGGCCTTCAGCTTTGCTCATGTCAGGATGAGGTTCTCCTCCTGTTCCTAACATGGCTGTGGGGGCACATAAGGGCCGTTGCAAGGGCCTCTCCCCTCATCCGATTTTTAAATAATCGGGCCTTCGGCTTTGCTCATGTTAGGACGAGGTTCTCCTCCTGTTCCTAACATGGCTGTGGGGGCACATAAGGGCCGTTGCAAGGGTCTCTCCCCCCATCCGGTCTTTAAATAGTCAGGCCTTCGATTTTGCTCATGTTAGGATGAGATTCTCCTCCTGTTCCTAACATGCTTAGTTTCGATTGTCGGAAGGAGCTACTCCCTGTCGTTACGAGCTCATGTCAAAAGAAAAGATATGCAAATATGAAAGAAATTTTATTTAAGGCAAACTTATTGGTAATACATTCATAGATTTTTTGAATCCCATAGTCGCAGAAGGTCTGCTCCCCGTTGGGGTCCTCCAGAGATGGAGTTGATGATCCCAATTGGAGGCCGATCTTCAGGCTACTCCTCCCTCCTTGACGGCTCCGGTTGTGGCAGGGCCCTCGGCCGATCTTTCCTACCTTCAGGTCAGCGTCGAATAAATCTGTTGAGCTGACCTTGTCTGATCTCGGCCGAACCTCCAATGCAGCGGCATTAAAACGGTTGACGTAAGTTCGGATGGATTCTCTCTCCTTCTTCTTGATATTAATAAGAGACTCCGAACCTCTCCGGAGACGCCAGCTGCTGAGGAAATGAGCAACAAATTGGTGGCTCATCTGATCAAAAAAGAAGATAGTACTCGGCTTCAGTGTCGAGTACCAATTTCTTGCTACTCCATTCAAGGTGGACAGGAAAGCTCGGCACAGGATGGCGTCTGGCACGCCATGGAGCAGCATCATTGTCCGAAAGGCCTCTAGGTGGTCAACCGGATCCAAGGTCCTGTCGTAGCTCTCGAATTGGGGGAGCTTGAAGTTTGGCGGGATTGGTTCCTACATAATCATTTGAGAGAAAGGAGGGTCAGTACAGATGTCCCATCGTAAGCAGTGGGAGCATAACGGAGCTCTTCGATCTGTCGGTTCATCTCTTGGAATCTTTGATCCAGGAGGTCCTCTCGACTGCGAGTCTCGAGGGTCTTCTGGTGGAACGGAGGTAGGGACCCTCCGGGGGTGGAATCGTGATCAGATGGAGGGCTCTCCACCTTCTGCTTCTCCTTTCCAGGGAAGACAGGGCGACTGGCCCAAGTGGCCCATCCGATCGTCGGATTCTGGAACTCCGATGATGCTCTTTCTAGCCGCACTGATGCCTGCGGCTGTTGCGGCTGCTGCTGCATGGCCTGCACTGCTTCGGTGAGGCCCCTGACCTGCTGAACCAGCAAGTCGAACTGTTCCATACCGACTGTCATTGCCGGAGGAGGAGGAGCCTGAAAAACTGGAGATGAGATCGGAGCTTGCGGGTCTCGCTGAGATCTGGCCGCAGAGGCTGTGGAACACCTGGTGGATGCCTTTCGGGGAGGCATCAGATAGAGATCTGACAGGAGAAGAAGGAGAAAATATCGAAGAAGATGACCGAAGACAATCCTGTAGAGTACTCCTTTAAGAACAAAGGTACTGCGAAGATACAGCCGCCCTTCCTCTAGCGTCAATTCTGTTGGTGCAGAATTCTGCCGACGTCGGAGAAGCTGGAGTCGAGAGGATCGCATCCGCCGTCGGGACCTACAAGAGAAGTCTAAACCGGAGTTGGGGGTGCTCCAGCAAGACCCTCCGACGCTCAAGTCAGTACTCTGCCTCAACAGAAATGGAGCACTCAAATAAAATTTTAGCAGAGTTTCGAGATAGAGTTTAGAGCTTAGAGAAGAACGTATTTGGGGGTCCCTTTTTATAGACGGAGGGCATAACTGATTGACAGCGACGTCTGTAACCACCTGGTAGTGGGCTGTTTGTGGCCATGCGGAGTTTGTTACGGAGAGTAGTGGCATCAGCGGGCTGTTCAGAGCCACGTAGAGTTTGTTATGGAGAGGGGAGTGGTGTCCGTTGTCGCGACTTGCTAGAGAGTGGTGGGGCCATGTGGAATCTATTACAGAGTGGAGTGGGGTAGTGGCCATTGTCATGACTTGCCAGAGAGTTCGGGTCTGACGGCTGAAGCTCGACTGGGACGTCTGATGGAGCGGAATGGCTCTCTGTCTCTGCAATCTAAGAAAGGCTCGGATATTTTCGAGGTTGCTGGCGAGTCCACTATTGTCGAGTGCCTGAGGCGCTGATGCTGCAGGCGGAAGTCATCTGTTGTAGAAGCTCGGACGGAGACTTTCTGTTGGAGAAGTTCGGTTTCATGAGGAATCCGACAGAGGGTCGACCGATAGTGAAGTTTGGATGGCGTTGTGGAGGTTCGTCCACTGGAGGAGTCTTGAGGACACCGTGGAAGGTCAAACGTTGGAGGAGTCCGGGATATGATTCTGCTGCAGAAGTTCGGATGGAGTTCAGCTCTCGTAGGAGTCCGAAAGGAGATCGCTTATTGTAGAAGCTCGGACGGTCGGGGGAGTTCAGAAAGATGCCACACAAGGTCGGAAGAGCCCGGGAAGGATCGGCCTTTTACGAACTTCGGTTGGGGTTATTTTATACCCAACAATTCTAGGACTCCATTTCTAGATAAATTATTGGTCAATTGATCAACTAAATTTTTCTTAGACTCGACAAATTCTAAGAAAATAACATTACTATTTTTGAGTTGTTTTACAAATTCATGACGAATTCGGATATGCTGACATATCTTTTTATTAATACTCTTTTGATGAGTCCTTTCAATCATGGTCTTATTATTACAATGAATTGATATAGCTGGAACTGACTTAGATACTATAGATAGCATTGAGATAAGATTTTTAATCTATTCTATCTCAATATAAATCATATCCAAATCAATCAACTCGGCCTCTCTAGTGTTTTGAGATATAATGATTTTCCTAAAATGTTTCCAAGCTATGGCAACATCGTCGAGAAGAAAAAAAAATCTATTGGTTGATTTAAGATTAAAAGAATCAGATGAAATCATACATGTATTCAGGTAGAATTTGCTAGATTAAATTAAAAAAGCAAGCTCTGAAAAGACCATTTATTCTAACAATTCTCTTAGCTATCATTTGCATTAAATGGCATAGAAGATGTAAAATAAAGAATTCCATATGTTTCAATAATATAATTTTATGTTTTAAAATAAATACAATAAGAAAAAATAATGAGTGTAAAATTAAATAATTATACCAAGAAATATGATAAATAGACTAACAGTATAATTTTGTCTATTTTTCAAAGTAGCAGCAATATATATTTTGAAAGAACAACTAATAATTTGCATAGTTATTAAAGTGCCAATAATTTCTACATATACTATTGAAAATGCAGAAAACTCTGTACAGATTTTAAAGACGCAAGAATTTTCTACACAAATTTTGAAGATGCAAAATATTTTTTGCAGATTCTAAAGATTCAGAAGTTTCCACACAGATTTTAAAGATGTAGAAAAATTTTTGCACAAAATTTAAAGTACATAGAGAATTAATTTACACAGAAATTAATGTTGATGGAAATTTTTGCATAGAAGTTAAGGCTACAAAAATTTTTGCACATATTTAAAGCTTGACTCGATTCGATTATTACGAACTCGAGTTGAGCTCAAATAGCCTAAATAATTTTAAGTTGAACTCGAGTAACAGGATATTTGACATGAAAGCTTACGAAATTATTCGAGTTTATATATATTTTTAATAATATTTTTTAGTATATATATATAAATTCATATATTATTAGTAAGACAAGGTTTGATTTTGAATTCGAACTTGAACATGAGTATGGCTTGATTCATATTCGAGTTGAGTCAAATCAACTTTGAGTTTTATCTTTTTTTATTGAGCTTGAGCTTGAGATATTGAGACTCGATTGATCTTAAATCAAATTTGAGTTCGAATATTTTGAATCTAGACGAGCTTGAGCTTCTATCTACTCAGCTTAATTCAACTATGTCTTTAATCATTGACAGGCTGACTTCCTTCAAATGCCTAAGTAAGAAAAATTAGTGAAACAAGAAGCAAGATGAAAGACAAAGTTTGTATCTTGCAAAATAATAGGTACCAAGAAGAAGAAATTGAATAGTATTTTCAATGATCCAGAACAGTTGGATCCAGAGCTTATTTATAGATTCTGTTTACGGATTAAAGAAATGCTATAGTTCCACGATGATGTAATATTTTGGAAACATCATAATCTATCGAAAACCAATGTTTGTTTTTAAAGAGTCGTAACTGTTCGAAAAACATATGTTCGACAAAAAAAATATTTTAAAATATTTAAATATAAAAAATAAAATATTAAAAAGTTTTAATTTTTTTAAATTAAAAATTTAATATTATATCCTATCCTAAAAGACCGCTCAAAGATCCATAGTTTCACCCACCTCACAAGAAAAGACAGCCAATTTTTGAAGAAGTATTTTCCTCTCATGGGGCCCATCAGAAACACGTCCAAGTAAAAGCACCGTCCTCTCAAATGATCCCATCCCCTTAGAGATGGCAATGGGGCAGGTAACATGCGAATTCGATCCACTCCAATTCATGATGGGGCGGATAAATAGATCGGCTAAATGGGTCAAAGGATGGACTGGATCAAAAATTAATAAACTCGCTAGTGAGATGGAATGGATCAGGATTTGCTCTTGTCCCACCCCATATATATGAAAAGTTTAAAAATACGATAGTTATATATATGTACACACACTATTGGATCTTTTTATTATGATTATTTTATAATAATATAGAAATGTAGGAATTTTGATAAGAAATTTGTTTATAAGATAAGATCTATCAACAGATCAAAGATATATAATATGTTAAAGGGGTTGGATTGGGACGGAGCGAGTTTGATTGGGATGGATTAAAATGGGACGGATTAGAAAAAAATAATGTTAATAATAAAAAATTTAGATTTTATAAATTTATTTAAATTTAAATAAATTTTTATAGAGTGGATCAGGATCTAAATTTTTGAAAATATAAAGAATTTGGATCAAATTTATAAACCTCACCAAGGATTGATAGAACAGAATAGATTCATGTATCTAACTCATGAAGTGAGCCACGGAAAGGGCTGATCTGCTCCAAATTCATCCCGTTGCCAACTTGCCACCTTTTGCTCCACCAAAAAAAAAAAAATCTCCTCCCCCTTAAATATATTCGTCATCGTGGTCACCCATCCCTCTACCCACTCTCAAAAGAGAAAAAAACGAAAACCGACCCTTTTATCTCCACATTACACCTAGAAAATAGAGGCCGGTGGAGATCGATGGTGGCTGTGGCGGGCCAGGCCAGATGTTAACGATACGTAGGGACCAACAGTCCATGCGTGGTCCCCTTCTCTCTCAACAGAGAGATCTACGAACCTATCTATCTCCCAAAATGAGCAGGCGGGCCCCACGTGGAGGACTTGTAGTTGTGGGCGGCCTTCAACTGGATTCGTGATTCCACTTCGAGAGGCTTCGTCTCATCGTTACAGCCATATTCCCCCTGGCTCTCACCATGATATCGGCACCGTCGGTCGCTCTCTCTTTTTGTCCCGGCTCGACGGTCGGTTGGTGGCCAACTTCAAGACCTGCCTCATTCAATATGGGATGGATATCGAGGAAACAGAGTTGCGAGATGCCTCCCTCTCTCGTGACAGCATCTCAATTAACAGCAAATGGATAACGAGACAGCAGCTTGTATTAGCTTATAGTAGAAGGGACGTGAACAAGCGTTTGAAGTCTTCCCCTGGAGAGGGGTTGTGGTCTTTGCGGCGTTACAGGGTGGTGAGTTTATTACCACCATTCTATCATCACGAATGATGTAATTATACTTATCACCACTGATATAGCCACGTGTTTTTGTTTTAACTTTTCAGCTTTTTGTTCCCTATACTTAGGCCTGTAAATGGGTCAGATCGGATCGGGTTCTGAGTGATCCCGATCTGATCCAATTTTTTGATCGGATCTTGATATTAGATCCATATTCATCTCGATAAAAAATCAGATCGGATCGGGTCGGATCTATGACCGAATTTATTGACTCATTGGATCATTCGGGTCCATATATAACCCGGCCCCAATCCATAAAATACGGGTCCAGTTCGGATCTCGTTCGGATCGGGTCGAGTCACGGATTTAATTTATTTGAAACCTACCATCAGTGAATACTAATGCTAGATGACAATTAAGAAAGGCCTCTTTTCTTTTTTTCCTTCAATCCTCCAACTGTAGCTTCTAATAATTAATTGTATAGGATGGCAGAGCGAAACAAGCGGTTTTTTAGAACAGTTAAGATTTCAAAAGTCTATACAAGTAAAAAAAATATAAATTTTATATAATAATATAATTATCCCAATCTAAAACATCATATGGGGAAAATACTTGTATATGGTTAAAAATGAGACTGCATATACTGTGGATGATACAACATCTGTGCACATTAGAGCATGCTTTGAAATTTCTTAAAGTCAACAAAACAAAGTTGAAATTCAAGAAGCCCTCTTACTTTTGTATCTCATGGCATGGTAAATATAAACCAAAAAGTTTAGAAAACTGAGTCCAGCAAGAAGCCAGAAGAAGTAATTGAGATGCCCGTTATCAGAAATCCATCTAATCTTTTCTTCTCAGATTGTTATATATGTTACAACAGTCAGAATAAAAAAATTGAAAGGTTTGAAAAATTTTTAGTTTTGAAGATTTTTAGTTTAAAAATCGGATGGAAAAGATCGAAAGATTTGAAAAAATTTGGTCCAAGCCCAACCCCTATTTGGGTGAGTCACTCTAACTAGGTTTGGATCCTATATTTGGATTTGGATCGGATCGGATCAAGTCGAACTATGTATCTTAAGATCCAAATTAATCC
Source organism: Elaeis guineensis (assembly GCF_000442705.2). NCBI lineage: Eukaryota > Viridiplantae > Streptophyta > Magnoliopsida > Arecales > Arecaceae > Elaeis > Elaeis guineensis. The sequence goes on from NC_026003.2 coordinate 479,261, forward strand.
AAAAGTCTCCACGGATCGGATCGGGTCCAAATTCAAAAATTTCAGATCCGACCCCGAAACGGGAACGGGTCTAATTTTTGAACCCAATCCGGCTCCATGGGTCTTTTAAATGAGTTTGGGTCGGGTCTAATCGGGTTGGGTCGAGTCGGGTCATGGATTAATCTAACCCATTTGCAGCCTTATCTATATGGCACTCGACTCATTAGTAGGTAGTAGGCTTTTGGGATAAATAGATGCTTTTTTTTTATGCGTAAGAGCTATATCGGCAAGTATTATATTAAGTATCATTTATTAAAAAAATATATATATTAAATGCGGCTATTACTATTATATTAAGTGCTGCCAGTAATAGCTGCAGCCTTTTATTTATTTCTAATTAAATTTCTACTCTTTTTGTTCACCACCGACTCTTATCTGTAGGGATTAACCAACATTATTATTATTGTTTTGATAAATTATATTTGTGAACTAAATTATTTTTTTTAAATCTTTAAATTATAAAAAAGCTAAAACTTAGTTCTTGAACTATTTGAATCATTTTAATGTTGTCCTCAGATAAAATTCAATGGCTTTCTCTCACTAAAAGTTCGATGTGACAACCACCGATATGTGAAGTATGTTTTACTGGCATGACTCAACTAGCATTCATATGACTTAAAATATTTTGAAAAATACTATTGACGTAGCCAAAATCCATAATTTCAGAAGGCATCCTCTTCTCTAATCAGAAATTATCTTTTACCTCAGTTCAAACAAGATGGTTGATTTTCGTCATGGTTCCATCCAATCATCCGACATTTATTGCCGATCAGGATTTCTTCATTTTTGTTGTTTTTAGTATCTTTTTTTCCTATTGAAGTCAGGTATGCATCCTAGGTTTATGCAGATCTTAGTTCCACGTATGCCTTATTTTTGACATCCTATTTCTCTTCATTTCTACCCCATTGTCTTATGAAATCAAGGATCCAATCCTGTACATGAACTATCCTTCAGCTGCAATCTCGATGGATAATAGTTCAATAGTTGGGTCTAATGATTCTCACCAATCTAGGATTTGAATTAATGAAGGAGAAAAATTTTGCTTTTATGCAAATAAGGACCTCATGGACAAGAAAAGACCGAGATCAGAGGTTCTTTGATTGCCTACAATTTGAGATATGGCTTATCTTTTACCCTAACTCTACTTGATGTTTTCCCTCATTCTAACTTCAAAAAATGCTTTCATATAGGAGAGGTATTCTTGCTTTGACTACTTTGAATGGTATGATGGTGAAATCTACCTCCGTGGGAAGGTGGTTATAAATTAGCCAAACAAGGAAAGGATGAGAGGTGAACCAAGTCAGATGTTGCCGTGCCAAAGAGAGGATGTATTGTAGAATTACTTTGTTCTCTTAGTTGGTTATTGGTCTGTTGATGTTGAATAATCAGCAGTAGTAGTAGGACTTGAGGATGCATTGTTTTGTAATGTACTTTGACATTTTGACGTGGGTGATGTTAGAAGCCGTTTATAGGTGTCAAATAGGATGTTTGTAATGAATCCATCTAGAATTGTAATTGAAATCTTTTTATGCTTCTCAATTTGTCAGTTTTTTTTTGAAATATACCGCAAATAAATACTTGGTATGTTGTGGAAGTAACCAAAAATCTAGGTAGGACTAAACATATCATTGCAGAAACATTAAGAACCAAATAAAAATAATTTAGACAGTATATTGTCTAATGAGATATATACTATAGAAGCCCCTCTATGGAATCACAATAATAATTCATCAAAATCTAATCTGTATATGAACATAATTATGCAGTTAAAAGCTATCGACCACCTGATACATTAAATAGATTATGAAACATTTAACAAACTGTTATCATTGATAATAGTATAGGACCATCATTCATTATACAATATAATTTGGCAATACTTATCCCGACACTATAACACATCAAATGAAGTGGGACCACTACTTACACTTTTTAAAATACCGCATAGAAATAAAATGCCAAGACCAACACTATTTACATCCAAATAATGAGATGCCTATCACTCACAACTATTGTAATACTGTCTATAACATAATGAAATCATAAAGCAGCTGATAAACTAGGTCCAGCCCTCCTACTACTAGTAAATCTATCTCCCGCGGCCCTTTCAAGTACTGAAAATGTAGCCCTTCCATCAACTGAAACTCCCAACCTCCTTGTAGCAACAGATCCGACTCTCCCACTCCTAACTACAATCAGCCTAGTAGCAAAATCAGCTCTCCCAATGGTAGAACCAGCTCTCCCAGTAACAAATCTAGCTATCCTAATAGTGGGTCTAGCCTTATTGTAGCAGCCCTTCCATCAAAAGTAGATCCACCTCTCCCAGCAGCACCATGTGCATGTGCAATCCTCCTAATACTAGCTATGTCTTTGCTTACAACTCTTCTGCTTGCAACATCCCTATGTATTGGAGGTCTCGTAGCATGAGCCCTCTCAATGTTAACTGCATTCCTCCTACCACCAGTATGATTGCTATCAATAGCAGCACCACCTACCTATGGAGCCTCAATCCTAATAGATGTAGAGCCTTATAAGATAGCATAATGAATTGATTAGTATATATTTTTTATTGTTAATGTCAAATATATAATTTTTGACATACCTAAGTGCCATAATACTCTAATGCAAGCGTAATGCCCATGAATCTTTCATTGCTCTCCCTTGACTTTCATGTGTCGAAGTAGGAGTATCAATGATTCCTTGCCTTGTCTTGGATTATCTCCTGTTACAAGTCTTTGAGTTATGACCTCATAAATGACATCTTCCACAACCTATCCTTGTGTACTTATCTTTCTCATTCTACTTAGAATGGGGTGTTGTGGTCTATCTGCATCTCTTCTCTTTTATCTTTTTAGCCTACTAGGTGGCCTTTCTATCATTGGAGGTAGTGGAGGGACTAAGTTAATCTTAGGCTACATATTCTATCGATTAAGTGGTTGGAGGAAGTCTGAATATGTTCTTAGATAGATTTCTCTATTGAAGTAAATATGCATAAACTCCTCCGATCTCTTTTTTAAGAGATATATATACCATATTGAATGTGCACAAGTTTGTATGTAGCTAGATCAATCTGTTCCATCAAATTAAGTTGGAACTCAAAGTTTGTCCTTATTGTAGCTCTTACTGCCTTTCATAGGACATCCTCAAATCCCAACTTTTTGAACTTTGCCTTAAAGTTGGCAAACAAATATTGTATGTAGAATCAATGGTCAACTCTTGGGAGTAGATCATCAAATGTAGGTAGTAAATCCTATCATAACCATGAAATATAATTAATATATAGACACTCATAAATAAATTAATCATAGTCTAATGCAAATATATAAATTATAATGGTACCTTCTGCTAGTCAAATATGAATGTTCAGCCTCTCTCCCTATACAAGCCAATGTTAAGCTGAAGAAGCTCCAAGAACTAAGATTAATTGTCTTTGGATTCAACTTTAATTAATAGCCTAAGCAATTTGGTACATACCATCATTTCCATCAATCCCAATTGCAGTAATTAACTATCCCAAATATGGTCCTTTGAGGTTACAAGCATCTAGGGCAATTATAGGCCTATGCCATCTAAAAAACCTTACTTACAAAAATAAAATAGATATAAAATCTTTTGAAGATTGGTGACCATTAGGTTGCTGTATATCAAGAAGCATTTTCATGGTACTACCTTCATTTATCCTTCTAATCTTTTTAGCATAATCCCATAGTTTGCTATATTGCTTTGTAATAGAATCATGTATCATTTCTATTAACTTCCTCTAGGCTTAGTAAGCTTGGGATCTTGATCTTTGTGCATTCAAATCCTATGTAACCTACACAACCAACTCACTTGACTTTCAAGAAGGCGGACATTTGAATCTTTCAAGATACTTATTGGCTAGATAATTTGATTTTATATTCTTATTCCAAACCTCCCAACAATAAATATGCTCACCATGATAAGATTTAATCTGTATAGTAGATCCATCTTGCATCAAAAAAGTGTGCAATTTCTACTTACAATTGTCATGGTAGATTGCTCTTATCCTTAATTTATCATTTTTCATCAACTTGATATCACGTCGCCATTAATTGTATGCTTTATTATTGTTGCTTTCAGGAGGATGAAGTTCTTGAATTTCATGTCTAACTTAAATTGAACATTGATCAAAATAGTTCTCTCTAAAAGCATCGAATGTATCATCTCTCTCCTCATTTGAAGTTTTATATGAATCCAAGTCCTCAGATTGTGTATAGTCTAAGGAAATATCCTACTAGCTTTCACCCTCTTTAGTACTGGGTTTAGATGATTTAGCCCTAGGTTTAGCCTCTTAAGCTTAAGTTCTGCCTCCTCATCATCACTCCCTACATAATCACTGTCACATAGGTCATCCAAATTGATACTTCTATCATTCTTATTTTCACTTTCTTCAACTCCAACTCCCTCACTGCCTTCAACCCTAACATCCCTAGTTCCTTCCCCAACAGCTTTTTTATGTAAATGAATGGGCACATACTCTAAATTGAGTAATAGCTTGGCAGTTGAACAAGACTGCATTCCTCCTGTTGTATTGGCTTTGGCATAGCTTCTTGCTGACACTCACAATTTTATCTCTATATTCTATATAAATATATATTATGCCATCTAGAGGAATGTCTGAAAATATGCATAAAATATCTTAATCACCAAAAATGAACTTCAATTCATTATTTGGATCTTTTTTATGGATTGACATAGTAAAATTGAGAGAACTCAAAAATCCTGATATCCCTCAGCATGCTCTCCACCTCTGGAATAGAGATTCTATTAAGATCCATATTATTAAAAAATTAAAACTTACTCTCCAACATATTTTATAATAGGTCTAAATATGAACTTTCCACCATAATGAAATACGATAGAAAATATGTTGGAAGCTATATCCACCAATACTATGAGAACCAAATTATATATTTTTTGAAGATTTGTGATTATTTAAAAATAGGACATATACTATGAGGGCCATAGAGATACATTATCCTAAAAGGAAGAACAAAAGAATGCCTGTTAAAATAAGATTGCATGGTGCCACCATGAAGTATAAGTTTAATAGTAAGCAATGTACTAGCTAACAATATACACATGTATAACCATTGAACTTCCAAAACAAAATAATCTATGAACAAGATTTGATTGGTTTCCAAAGTATGTGGACCATTTAAAATATTGACATATACTCTGAGGATTATACATATACCATAATATGCACGTTAACATAACATATATGAAAACAAGAACTATACATAGGATAACATAATAATGCATGTTAACATAAGAACACAAACTTCTACCCTGAGTGACAAAAAAAGAATAGTAAATAATGTACAAACTAACAATATATACGTGCATACAATCAAACTAACATTCACATATAATCCTAGAACCATTTAGATATATTATCCTAACATATAAGACATGTAGGAACATAAGAAGTACAGGTACAATAATAAGCAAAGCATACAAAAGAAATAACCTATGAACAAAATTAGATTAGTTTCCATATAGAAGTTTTTGGACCATTTAAAATATTAACATATTCTCGGAGGACCACAGCCAAATTCTACACTACAGCACCCATCATCTTCAATTCAGCTTAAATAAAGCACACAGAGCATAACTTCAATTGGCAAACAGAGCCTAACAAAACTTCAATTGGCCACCATAAAGTATAAGTACAATAGTAAGCAAAGCAGACAAAAGAAATAATTTATGAACAAAATTAGATTGGTTTCCCTATGAAAGTTTTTGGATGATTTAAAATATTGACATATACTCAAAGGACAAAAGGACAAACTATAAATTATAGCATCCATTATCTATAATTCAAGCTACACAGAGCACACAAAGTATAATTTCAATTGACAAATAGAGCACAACAAAATCCTTTGCCGAATTCCTTCCAAACTCATCTCAACAACTGTCCTAGGTACAAAGACAAGCATGCTCTTGTCCGTGATGATGCATAATCCTCTATGGACTCCTTTTATGCTAAACTCTTAATCTCATAATGGAAAACAAAAATAATCAAAATTTCTAAATTGTTAGATCCTAATTCAAAAACATGATATATATACATATTGTAACCCAATATTATAAACCTAAGAAGCATATCTGAGTTCGATGGGGAAGCAAGATGCCAAAGACAATGGAAAACTAAGAAATTTTGATCAATGAACCAAGCGAAAAAGAAATATGGAATGCACGACTCTGATGAAGATTGTTGGATGATTACGTAGAACTATGATGAAAATCGACCCTCTTGTTTGAATTGGGGAAGAAGAATAGTCTCTGATAGGAGAAGAGGAGACGTCTTCTAAAATTAGGGCATAGGCAGAAAAATAGAGTATAAACATTCGTTCGGATAATTTAAGCCATCTAATCATCCATTTTGACCACGTCAGTAGTATTTTTCAAAATATTTTAAACCACATCAACATTGATTGAGCTATGCGAGCAAAGGGTACTCTACATAAGCACCTACATCGGACTTTTGGTGAGAGAAAGCCGTCAGAATCTTATCCAAGGGCAACATTAAAACGGTTCAGATAGTTTAGAGACTAAACTTAGTTTTTTTTTTATAGTTTAGGAAACTTTTAAGAAAATCTAACTTCGTTTAAAAATCAAAAAAATAATTTACCTATTTTTTTAATAAAACTTACATTAACTTCACCGTCCTCTTTCTTATGCATTAAAGTGCCTTTGTGTATCTGGTCCGAACTCCTCAAAAGGATCCATTATCCAGTTAGCTAGCATGGGCTTGGATTTAATGCTGAATTTAACATTTTAGTCATTTGATGAGCGATATAACTAGTAGGTCCATCTACCATGTGATGGTATGAACCCTTGCCACTCGAATTATGGAGCATGGTTCCATTCTAGTCAATGCTGCAGGCCTCCTGAGGGATAAGTAGAGATTAGCCTCTTCCAATCCCATGCTCTCTCCAACAAGGGGAAAGAAAAGCCTTAAATTGAGAGTCAGCTACTAAAGTAGATGTACTATGGACAACTCTACAAAGAGGACCTCTTGAGAGGTGAGGAAGATATACAGTAGATAGGGATTAACTCCTCTTAATTTCTTGAAAAAAAAATCAAAAAATAGGATCGTAAGTAAATAGACAACTACTAAAATAGAATTACCATTGTTGGGCAGAAGTATGTCGCCCACATTGAAAACACATGGTTGTGGAGATCTTACTTCGAACCTTTCTGATCCCCATTCTCCAAGGTTGCCACCACAGTACCAAGAGAAGATAAATGAGTACAATCTCAGTGATAAATATATCATCCCAGAACTATGAAAAAAGCCACATTGAAGGAAGTAATTTAATACATAATAAAGCAGTGGACCTCACTTTGGATCCCATCGATCCTCACTCTCTTACTAATCCTTTCAGATGAAGCCCCCATGATGGTTGGTGGAAGACCCGATCGATCCAGACTTCGGCCATCTACTCTAGATTCGGCTGCTAAGCTTAGCTCTAGCTCCCATCATAGCTCCACCCGCAGATCCTTAACCACTGACACCAAGGTGATACCCGAACACTAGACATCGATCCAAGAGAGGTCCTGAGCCCGACATCGACTTTGACTGAAGGATTGCACACTGATCGTTGCTTCTAGCCATAGGCTACATTCTCTTCAACACTCACTGGCTGCCACATTTGAAAGAGTCAACCCCCATGCCATCACATCAAGTCGCATCACCCCACGTGGGGCTATATCACTCCAACGGCTTGCTGTGCACTAAGGGATGCCATGTCAAATCAAGCCACCCCATGAGTGGCTGACTGCACGTTAGATAAGGTGATATTTGCCATCAAAATCTAAATTAAGAGAAATCATTATCTGGACCATGTTCAGGTAAACCACTCGAGTCCCACGATGGGTCACATGTCACTGCAACCCTTGTATTTCACAAATTTGGGCATCACGAGGGGTACAAACAGAGAGGCCAGAATGGCCTCCCATCACTTTCTCCTTGTGGCTCTCGTCTTCCTATAAATAGAAGGTATAAAGGGGATCCCCCAGGTTTGCTCATACGTGCATCCTCTACCCCTCTCGCTCTCCTTTTCATCTTTTGTATTTTTCTAACTTGACTATCGAAGGATCCCCATCAGAGTCAACTCCGGTCGAAACTTATTTTGTAGGTCTCACTGCACCAGCCATATTTGAGCATCTCCAGCTATCTCGATTGGAGTCAAAAATTTTTTACAATAGATTGGCGCTAAAGGAAGGGCTCCCTATCCATTTTTGAGAAGGAACAAGATATCTACACCATGACACTGTGCAATGGAGCATCCTCCCACCATTCCAAGGTTACCAACTTCCAATTGATGGAGAACTCTACCAACCCATAGGCCTAGGCACCGTCTTTGGAGGCTCCATCCCCATTGAAAATGGTGGTCAATGTGGAATAGTTCAACTTGCTGGTCTAGCAAGTCCAAAATTTAATTGTTGCTATTTAAACCATGCAACAGAGCAATCCCGTGCCACCAGCCGCTCTACTCTAGAGCAGCTTTAGATCCTCCCACAAGGTTCTGAGATAGGAGGATAGACTTGGCAAAGCCACCCTTGGGTGCTAGAGTGTAGGATACGACGATCCCCAAGTCCTCGCTCTGAATATGACTTCACCCCAGGCCAATCTCACTCATCTTATTCTGAAGCCTATACCACCTGAGATGCAAAAATTGATTGCAGACTTCAGGAGATGAATTAACAAATTGAAGCCCTTCGCAACTAAGGTCTAGTGTGAGATGATGGGTACAATACTGATCCACCATTCAGCATCTGGATTATGTAGGAACCGCTCCCCAATCACTTCAAAATGATGTAGTTGGAGAGTTACGATGGGATTGCAGATCCCGTGAATCACCTAGAAAGTTTCAAAGCCTTGATGCTTCTCCATGATACCATCGATGCTGTCCTATGCTGAGCCTTTCCATCCATTCTAAAAGGTAAAGTCCAGCACTAGTACTAAAACCTAAAGTCCAGGACCATTCACTCATTCAACTAGATGAGTCACTTATTTATGACTTATTTTGTCAGTAGCAGGAGGCAACGTAAGGAATCATATTCACTGATCAATATCAAGTAGAAGGAAGGAGAGTCACTCTGATCCTATATCGGCCATTTCAATGTGGTCATGCTAAAAGTTTGCGATCTGGATCAGTCGATTGTGATGACCATCTTAAAGGGCAAACTTTTGAAGAATGGTCTACGATACTCGCTGGAGAAGATCTACCCCCACAACTTTGTGGAGATGTTGGTTTGAGTAGAAAGTATATCTAGACAGATGAAGCCTTTAAAAATGAGCCTCTGGTGCTGAAGAAAAGAAAGAAGAAGAGGTCAAAGAGCCACTGCCAAAGGAAGACCATGGAAAGAGTCAACAGCCCTCCCAATCTCTACCTAGACATCGGAGGTCCCAAATCCCTCCATGGAACCATCGATAGAAGAGTCCCATCGAAGGAGGGTGATGTGCATCTCCGCTAAGGAGGTTCACAAACTACACTCCACTGAATGCTTCTCGAACTCAAATGCTGACAGAGATAAGGAAACAACTCCCCAGGGCAATGAAGATGAGCACAAGGCTGAGTCAACTTAATCCAAAGAAGTACTATCTCTACTATCACGATCACAGCCATGATATGGAGGAATGCATCCAACTTCAGAATGAGATTAAGGAGTTCATTCATCATAGGTGCCTAGATGGTTCATCAAGCATGAGCGCAAACAGCATGATGAGCAACAAAGGAAATCCGACAGCCAGAACAACAGCAGGGAGAGCCCATTGATGATCGACCCCTAGCCAGAGTCATCAAACCATCACTGAGAGGCATCACGCCGATGAAACAAGAGGAGCTGCCAAACCTTCCAAAAAATGGAGAACTAAAGAACCCATTATCTTCACTAAAGAAGATGCCCAAGGAGTTTAGTTTTCGCACAATGATGTGGTGGTTGTATCCCTTAACATAGACAACTATGATGTATGTCACATTTTGGTTGATAATAAAAATTCAACCGATGTGTTGTTCTATGATGCTTTCTCCAAAATGAAAATACCCCTTGAGTGACTAGGACAACTAGATTCTTCCCTCATAGGGTTCATCGATGATGCAATACCTGTTGAAGGAGTTATTACTCAATCGATGGTCACTGAACGATCCCCTTGATGATCCATAGCTTAGGTTGACTTTTTTGTAGTTGGGACACCATCAGCCTCCAATATTATCATCAGACATTGTAGACTTAATACACTTCGAGCTGTAGTATCCACATACAACTTGAAGATGAAGTTTTCAACTAAGTTCGGGGTCGGTGAGGTTCGAAAAGATCATGCCCTAGCTCGATATACTATACCACCACACTTCATTGTGTAAGGCCCTTCGAAGTATATCTGATCGATGGATCGGACACCTGTAATGAATTAACAGAGGAGCATAGAGAACTGATAGATGATCTCGAGACGATCCCATTAAATGATGGGAATAAGGAGCATACAGTCCAAATCGGATCAAATCTGAATCAGATAACCAATAAATATCTCATTTTTTTTATAGAAAAATACAAATGTATTTGCCTAGACCCAAACCGACATACCAGGCATTGATCCTACGGTCATGACACATCAACTGAGTATCAAACCAACTTATCGACCCATCAAATAAAAAAAGAGAAGCTTCATGTCTGAGCAATAAAAGACGATAGCTAAAGAAGTGGACAAATTGCTCGATGCTGACTTCATCCAGAAAGTAACCTATTCCTACTGGATCGCAAACATGATCCTTATGAAAAAGATGAATGATAAGTGATGGATCTGCATCGACTTCATCAATCTGAATAAAGCATATCTAAGATACAGCTATCCACTACCTTTGATTGACCAGCTGGTGGATGCTACTTCAAGATATGAACTCCTCACCTTCATGGATGCTTTCTCTGGATATAACCAAATCCGGATAGTACTTGAAGATGAGGAGAAAATAGCTTTTATTATTGATCGAGATTTTTTTTATTACAAGATTATATCCTTTTGCCTAAAGAATGTAGGTGCAACTTATCAGTGCCTTATGAACAAAATCTTCAAGGATCAGATAGGATGAAATTTGAAGATCTACATAGATGATATGCCTATCAAAAGTAGAGCCTTACAAACCCATATTGAAGACCTCGAGGAAACCTTGGCCACCTTTTGAAAGTATCAGATGAAGTTTAACCCAGTGAAATGTGCTTTTGGAGTTATTTCAGGCAAGTTCTTAGAATTTATGGTCTTAAGCTAGGGGATCAAAGCCAATCTCGAAAAGCTCAGGCCCATATGGGAGATGAACACATCGAGGACTGTAAAGGATGTTCAGTGCCTCACCAATTGAGTGGCAAGTCTGAATTGATTCATCTTTAGATTGTTCGAGCACTATCTTTTCTTCTTCTAAGTCCTAAAGCAACCAAAGAATTTTCGATCGATTGAAGAATGTCAGTGCACATTTGAGGAGCTAAAATATTATTTAAGCTCCACACCACTCCTCAGCAAGCCAAAGTTGGGTGAAGAAGTCTACCTACACCTGATGGTCTCTCCAGTTACCCTAAGTGCCATGCTGGTTCGTAAATAAGATAAGGCTCAGAAGCCCATCTATTATTTCAGTAAGACTCCATGATGCTGAGACCAGATATATCAAGCTGGAGAAGCTCATCTTCACCCTTATCATTATGGTCTAAAGACTTTGGCCCTACTTTCAAGCACACCTTATTATGATCCTGATCAATCAGCCTCTTAGGGCGACCTTGCATCAGCCTGACACATTAGGTCGATTGACTAAGTGGGTGATCAAGCTTGTAGAATTTGGAGTGGAGTTTAAATCTTGATCTTCTCTTAAAGTCCAAATCTTGATGGATTTTATTATTGAATGCACCATCCTAGAGGAACAAGAAAGGCTTGAGCCAGTCCCAAAAATGATAGAACCTATTGAACAAGGCCCCTCTGAAGACTTAGATGGATTTTGGGTAGTACATGTGGATGGATCCTCCAATTCTGTTGGATCAGGAGCGGGCTTGCTACTCCTTAGATCGAAAGAATTTGTTGTGGAGTACATCCTAAGATTCGACTTTTCAGTCATCAATAATGAAGCCAAGTATGAAGCTCTTATCATGGGGCTAAGGATTGCAAAAGAGCTTGGAGTACAGAAAATGAGGATTCGTACTAATTTCCAACTGGTGGCAGGGCAAGTGAAGGAGGATTATGAAGCACGGTGTTGCTCCTAGATTGATTTTGATGATTACAAAGTAGATTGAAGGGATACAAATATTTTTATTTGAAAAAATCTTTATGCTCTTCAGGGGCAAAATCGTCATTTTACTAAAATCCTGATTTGATAGTATCATTTGGTAGAACAAATGATTTGTAATCTATTGGTGAAAATTTCATTATTTTTGGACTTATACTTTTGAAGTTATAAATGTTTGAAGTGCATGAGTCGACTCATGAGTCAACTCATGGCACAATGAGCTGATTGGCACGTTAAAATTTCCCTTGACACGCTGGTTTTTTGGCTTGGCATGACCTGTGAGTCAACTCATGAGTCGACCCACAAGGCATGAGTCGACTCATGAGTCGACTTCTGCTGTTTTGGGCCAAAATATCCAGAAACCCAAATCTCTGATCTTTGCAACAGAGGTCGACTCATGAGTCGACCCCTGAAGCATGAGTCGACTCATGAGTCGACCCCTGCGATGAAAATTATCCGCAACGGTTAGTTTTTTGCCCATTTTAATTGCCTTTAATGCTCTTTTAAAATGCTCTAACGGCTCTTTTTCTGCCTAAAATGTTTTTCCTTATTTCTTAAAGCTATAAAAGGTTTCAAAAGGTGAAATACAAGAAGGTGATCCACAATATACACGAGAGAGACAAGGGATCTACAATATACACGAGAGATTGTGAAAGAGAAAAGCAAGAGCGTTCAAAAGGGCATTCAAGAGCATTCAAAGAGAGGGTTTTTCAAGCCAACTTTTTAACCTTGATCAAGAGCTCTTTCAAAGCCTTCAAAAAGTCTTCAATCAAAGTTCACCTTCTCCTCAAGCGTTCATTCAACTCTTCATCCACCTTGAGGAAATCCAAAAGGGGCTTCTTCATTTGAGTAAAGTGTATTTAATGTTATATTCGCTCATTTAAGGAGCTATTCTTGTACTTATTTATGCTCTAAACTGTCTTACTCTTTGTGAGTAATTGTTCTTGTTTTTGGAGGGTTTCCAAAACAAGAGAAGGTTGATCCGAACCTGAAATCGGAGTATTTTGGGTTGGCTTGTATCCGGAAAATAAGTGGACTAGCTTGGGATAGCTAGTGTCGGAGTTTCCGACGTTTGTATTCGGATTGAATACAAGTATAGTGGATTAAAATTTCCAAGTAGGAGCTTGGGGAGTGGATGTAGGTGCAAGGTTGGCACCGAACCACTATAAATCCTTGTATTTGTGATGTACTTTATTGTTTCTCTTTATTTCTTTATTATATCCTTGCATTCTTGCTTTAGATAATTAATCTTGAATTAAAGTCTTTCTTCTCATTCATCAAGCTTTTAACAAATACTTTTCATAAGTAATTAGTTTAGCTTAAAATTTTTAAAAAAACCCAATTCACCCCCCCTCTTGGGTTGCATAGCTGGGCAACAAGTGGTATCAGAGCCCGGTGCTCTAGCCCTTCTTTGATCTAACAATCAAAGAGCCAAAGATCTATGGCAACCCATGTCGGTACTTCTCTAGTCGAGGGGCAATCTACCAACCGACCTCCACTTTTCAATGGGTCTAATTACACCTACTGGAAAGCTCGGATGAAGATATTCATACAAGCACTCGACTATGATATGTGAAGTATCATAGTGAACGGTCCTCACACACTCACCAAGATTATAGATGGTGAGGAGTCAACCAAACCCGAGAAAGAATGGGATGAGGTTGATAAGAAATTGGCACAATTAAATGCTAAAGCTATGAATGTTCTTTATTGTGCACTTGATGTAAATGAATTTAATCGCATTTCTACTTGTGCATCTACTAAAGAAATATGGGATAGGTTAGAAGTAACCCATGAGGGAACAAATCAAGTAAAAGAGTCTAAAATAAACATGCTAGTGCATAAATATGAATTATTTAAAATGGAGCATGATGAGTCCATAACTGCTATGTTTACTCGTTTTACTGATATAATTAATGGTTTGAAGAGTCTTGGCAAATCTTATACTAACAGTGAGCTTGTAAGGAAGATTCTCAGGTCATTACTAAGAACTTGGGAAGCCAAGGTGACTGCCATCCAAGAAGCAAAGGACTTGAACACTCTACCTCTAGAAGAGCTTCTTGGATCCTTGATGACTCACGAACTTAGCATGAAGCAACATCAAGAGGATGAAGTCAAAAAGAAAAGAACCACTGCCCTCAAATCCACAGCTTCGCCTGATGATGAAACGGATGACACTGAAGATGAAGAACAGGATGAAGAGATGGCACTCATCACCCAGAGATTTAAGAAGTTTTTAAGAAAAAAAAAACAGAGAATGAGAAAGAAGTCATTCACAAAAGGGGAACAAAGCAAAGAGGAAGAGAAAGATCAACCCCTTATATGCTACGAGTGCAAGAAGCCGGGACATTTCAAATCCGAATATCCACAACTGAAGAAAGGTCCCAAAAAGTTCAAAAAGAAAGCAATGATGGCGACTTGGAGTGCGAGTGATGACTCAAGCTCCGATGAGGAAACCTCAACAGAACAAGCCAACCTGTGCCTTATGGCACACGAAAATGAGGTAACTTCTGAATCTCCTAGTGAATTTACTTTTGAAGAATTGCATGAAGCATTCTATGATTTAATTGATGAATTAAAGAAACTAGGGATGAAAAATAAAGAACTGAAATTGGAAAATCAGTCCTTAGTGAAACAAGCTGAAAACCTTTCAATTGAAAAATCCACCTTGATTCAAGAAAATCAAAGCTTAAAGAATGAAATTAACAAGCTGAAACCTATAGTAGATAAGTTCACCTTAAGTTCAAACAAATTAAATATGATTCTTGATAATCAAAAAGCTGTATATGATAAGGCTGGACTTGGCTATAACCCCTTGAAGAAACAAAAATTTCTGAAGAATATTTATGTAAATTATTCAAGTAACAAGTCTACAAATATTACTTGTTTCAAATGTGATAGAATAGGATATAAATCATACACATGCCTTATTAACAAATCTGCAAACACAACTATAAAGAAAATATGGGTTCCAAAAGGAATCATTTTGACTAACCTAAAAGGACCCAAGAAAGCTTGGGTACCTAAGACAGAAACTTGACCTTTGCTTGCAGGTGTGTCTAGCATCCCAAGGAGGAAACAGGAAATGATATCTTGACAGTGGATGCTCGAGACACATGACTGGTGATGAATCACAATTCATCACGCTTGATGCTAAGGATGGAGGGATGGTCACCTTTGGAGATAATGGCAAAGGAAAGATCATCGGGATAGGTAACATTGGTATCACTCCCTCCAAATACATTGAAAATATTTTGTTAGTTAAAGGTTTAAAGTATAACTTACTTAGCATTAGTCAATTTTGTGATAAAAGATATAAAGTTGTTTTTGAATCATCTGTTTGCATTGTGACTAGTCCTATTAACGATGGCATTAAATTTATAGGACATAGGCATGGCAATGTTTATATGGTAGATTTGAATGATTTAGCCAAATTAGACATGCAATGCCTAGTATCCTTGAATGCTAAAGTTAATGAGACTAGTTGGCTGTGGCATCGTAGACTTGCACATATTAGCATGCATTCTCTTTCAAAATTAATTAAAAAAAATTAGTTCTTGGTTTGCCAAAATTAAATTTTGAAAAGGGTAGAATTTGTGATGCATGCCAATTAGGTAAACAAACTAGAGTTTCATTTAAATCCAAAAATACTGTTTCAACATTTAGACCTTTAGAGCTCTTGCATATGGACTTATTTGGACCAACTAGAACCACTAGTCTAGGAGGAAAATGATATGGCTTTGTAATTATAGATGATTACTCTCATTTTACTTGGATTTTCTTTTTGGCACACAAAAATAAAACTTTTCATATTTTCACTAAATTTCACCGAAAAGTCACTAATGAAAAAGGGTTTTCAATTCAAAATATTAGAAGTGATCATGGAACTGAATTTGAAAATCAAGACTTTGAAAATTTTTATGATGAAAATAAAATTGGCCATAACTTCTCTGCTCCTAAGACACCCCAACAGAATGGGGTAGTTGAAAGAAAAAACAGAACCTTAGAAGAAATGGCCCGTACCATGCTTTGTGAAAGTAACCTTCCAAGATATTTTTGGACGGAAGCAATTAACACAGCATGTTACATTTTAAATCATGCTTTGATTAGATAATTTTTAAAGAAAACCCCCTATGAACTTTGGAAAGGAAGAAAACCAACTATTGCATATTTTCATATTTTTGGTTGCCGATGTTTTGTATTAAATAATGGCAAAGAAAAATTTGGTAAATTTGATGCAAAATCAAATGAAGCAATCTTTCTAGGTTACTCCTCCACTAGTAAAGCATTTAGAGTTTTCAACAAAAGAACTTTAGTAGTTGAGGAGTCCATACATGTTGTTTTTGATAAATCTAACGATCTTCCTTCAAGGAAGAATGAGGGTGTTGATGATGCAGATCCACTAATAGAAGGTATGAAGGAGATCACTCTGAAAGATTCAGCAACTCCAGAAGACAAGGATCAAGAAGACAAACAAGATGAGAGAGGTGAAGAAATTCAAGAACAACCTCAAGGTACAAATGACCTACCCAAGGAATGGAGGTATGTTCACAACCACCCTAAGGAGTTAATTATTGGTGATCCTATGCATGGGGTAAAAACCCGTTCTTCACTTAGAGATGTAGTTAATCATTGTGCTTTTGTATCTCATCTTGAACCTAAAATTTTTGAAGAAGCTGAAAATGATCATAATTGGATTAATGCAATGCAAGAGGAACTTAATCAATTTGAAAGAAATAATGTTTGGACCTTAGTATCAAGACCTAAAAATTATTCAATAATTGGCACAAAATGGGTCTTTAGAAACAAATTAGATGAGCATGGAAATGTAATTAGAAATAAAGCAAGACTGGTTGCTAAGGGATATAATCAAGAAGAAGGAATTGATTTTGATGAAACCTTTGCACCTGTTGCTAGATTAGAAGCTATTAGACTTCTACTTGCATATGCTTGCTTTATGAAATTCAAATTATTTCAAATAGATGTTAAAAGTATATTTTTAAATGGATATATTGCTGAAGAAGTATATGTAGAACAACCCCCTAGATTTGAAAATCATGCTTTTCCTAATCATGTCTTTAGATTAAATAAAGCTTTATATGGATTAAAACAAGCACCTAGAGCATGGTATGATAGGCTAAGCAAATTTCTACTAAATAATAGTTTTTCAAGAGGTAATGTAGATACAACCTTCTTTATTAAAAGAAATCAAAATGATATGCTAGTTATACAAATTTATGTTGATGACATAATTTTTGGGTCTACTAATGAATCCCTTTGTCAAGACTTTGCTAAGCTTATGCAGGGGAGTTCGAGATGAGCATGATGGGAGAACTCGCCTTCTTCCTCGGACTCCAAATCAAACAATCAAAAGAGAGAATCTCCATCACCCAAAGCAAGTACACCAAGGAACTACTCAAAAGATTTGGAATGGAAAACTGCAAACCAATTGGCACACCAATGAGTCCCTCATGTAAGCTTGACAAGGATGATGAAGGTAAATGTGTAGACTTAAAATACTATAGAGGTATGATTGGCTCATTATTATATTTAACTGTAAGTAGGCCTGATATCATGTTTAGTATTTGTTTATGTGCTAGATATCAATCTAATCCTAAAGAATCTCATTTGAATGCTGTTAAAAGAATCCTTAGATACTTAAATGGTACTCAAACTCTAGGGTTATGGTACTCTAAGGACTCACAAATTGATTTATTAGGATATTCAGATGCTGATTTTGCTGGATGTAAATTAGATAGAAAAAGCACAAGTGGAACCTGCCAATTTCTTGGAGTTAACCTAATCTCATGGTTTAGCAAGAAACAAAATTCGGTGGCACTGTCTACGGCTGAGGCCGAATACATTGCAACCGGAAGTTGTTGTGCTCAAATCTTGTGGATTAAGCAACAACTCGAAGACTTTGAAATCAAACTTAATGAAACACCAATAAGATGTGATAACACAAGTGCCATAAATCTATCTAAAAATCCAATTCAACACTCAAGATCCAAACATATTGAAATAAGACATCATTTTATAAGAGAACATGTTCAAAACAAAAATATAATTCTTGAATATGTTTGCACTGAAAATCAATTAGCTGATATCTTTACAAAGGCCCTTAGTGAGGATAGATTCTGTGAAATTAGGAGAAATCTAGGAATTCTAGATCCATATGCCTAAATTTTTCTCAATTTCCAAGAATTAATGTCAAAAATTCTTAGAGCTCAATTTCCAACATCTATCCTGGTCCCAAAAGCTCAAATTTATCATTCTAAAAACTTATCTTTGAGCAAAACTCCTTCTCCCAAAATTTTAAATTTTTCTGGAATTTATTCATATTTTTTCTGAATTTCTGAACTTCATGAGTCGACCCCCATGAGTCGACTCAATGGCAAACTTGTTATTTCCTCAAACTTCCCACGGGCTCATTGTTTTTATACGGGATCCTGTTCGTGAGACGACTCATCCTTTCATCTTCCTCCTTCCAAAAGCCGACTTCTCCATTTCTTTTTGCTCCAAATCCAAGGATCTAGTTCGAGGCACTTCTCCCTCCTCCTCTCCACCAAAAATCGCCACCTTGGAAAGGGATTTTTGTGCTTTCTCCCATTGTTTGGCACGGTTGGAGCGTGCCCTAGCACTCCACCGTTCTTCCCAAATCCACCTCTTTTCTCCACCAAAATCCCTCTTCACTCTCTTGTGATCCCTCCTCCACTCATTCACTTGTTCCTCCAAGTCTCCTTGCCTGCTACTGTAGTGAATATGGCTCCGAAGATGAAGCTTCCCCAAAGAAGAAAGTCAGTCCGTGAGCCTGAAGAAAATGTCCGAAAGAAAAGGCAAGCTGCTCGGTCTTCCACTGCTCCCACTCCAGCTTCAGTATCTGCTCAAGGTCCCCCTCAATCCTCCCTAAGCCCCAGTAAGAATCCTCTTTCTGATAGAAAAGTTGAAACCGGGAAAAATATAGATTTTCGGTTCTTTGAAAAAGAGGATTTTACATTAGCAACTAAGATTAAAAACCAAGGATGGGATTTCTACTGCTCCCTTAAGGAAGTCACCTATGTTGACCTAGTTAGAGAATTCTACCAGAATCTACATTATGGAAATGGGTCAGTGACTTCAACAGTCAAGGGTATTGATATTTGCTTGGATTCTAGTATATTGGGAGAAATACTTCATTTGCCTAGTGAGGGTTACTCTTATATGGAACTCCCAGTAAAAGAAGAGGGGATCAGAGTTATACTAGGGGAAACTTATTCAGGGAGTTTAAATAAATTGGAAGCAAAGATTTTGTCCATTGAGATGAGGATCCTGCATCAGATGGTAACGAAGCTCTTCTTTCCTAGGAGTGGTAGGCATGATTTACTTTCCAGCAGAGATGTTTGTATCATGTTTCATGTCATCACTCAGACCCCCCTGAACCTCCCTGCACTTATGATAGAGGCCATGAGAGAGACTTTGAACAGATCCAAGGCACACTTGCCTTATGGTATGGCCCTTACTCGAGTATTTAGGAGGTTTGGAGTCAGCTGTGAGGGGGAGGCTTCTACTAAGCTCTCTCATGTGGACACTTTCAACCAACACACCCTGCACCGAATGGGATTTACAAAGACTGATGGTGGTTGGATCAAGGGCTCTGAAGAAAGAGCTGAGGAGAGAGCTGAAGACAGAACTGAAGACAGAGCTGAAGAAGAAGGTCCATCATCTCCTGTCCATGACTTCAGGGCAGCATCACCAAATATCCAGTTCATTCCTGATACAGAGGCTGGCCCTTCAGAGTTTACTAGGATGCCCACACCAGTGTATCAGCCAGAGAGCAGAGCACCTCAATCAGAGTTCAGACTGGCTGACGATCAGATCGAGCAAATATCACAGCGTGTGGCTTCTTTGCTATCTAGTCAGTGGAGCAGTACTACTTTTGCACCAGGAGCCACTTCTTCTGATCAGACCATGACTCCCCACATCTCCACTGTGTTTCAGATGATATCAGATCAGTCCATCCGGATTCAGCAGCTTGAGGACACCGTCTGGAGACTGACTGGCAGAGTTCTTGACTTGCAGGGGCAAGTCCTTGCTTTGGCCCATCCTCAGCCACAGGAGTCCACTATTGAGGTCACAGACCTCACTGCAGAGGCTGGCAGGCTCAGAGGAGCACTGGAGGGTGGATATGAGTTACTGAGGAGAGAGATCCGAGGATCGAGTGAGCATGCATCCACTCAGTTCACTGCTCTACTTCAGTCTGTTTCCAGAGCACTGAACGTACTTGATTCCATCAGACTCACCCTTTCTGTTCAGTCCTTAGCCTCTCAGCGTACTCAGCCACCCAGTTCATCTCGCTCTCCTGCTCATGCCAGAGGCAGACGGGGTAGAGGACGCACTTCTGATCAAGATCCATCAGCTTCTCATCCCATATCTGATGACTCCGATCCATGACTTCTCATGATCATTACTAGATCCTAGGTGTTAGTGTCTTGTTCTAGGATCTGTATTTTGGGGCCATGTATTGACAATTAGCTGGTTGACTTTTATATTATGAACTATGTATTGAAATAATTATGGTTTTATGGTATTATCTTTTACTTATATTTCTACCTTTTGTAATGATGTCATCATATTTTGGTTATATATATTCTCCTTGTTGAAATATTGTCTTCTCTTTGTTGTTGTTTGCTGTTAATAATTGCTGTATTAAGGGGGAGCAAACATCTGTGATAAACTCTAAAGGGGGAGAAATTAAAGAATGTTTCAGAAAAAGGAGGAGTTAACCATGTTTGATGATGTCAAAAAGGGGGAGAAATTAAACAAAAAAAAAAATCCATCAAAAGCAAAATCACAAATTATGAGCAATTAAAGAAAAAGAAATCCATCAAAAGCAAAACCTTATGAGAATTAAAGAAAAAGTAACCCATCAAAAGCAAAACTATAAATTATGAGAAATTAATGAATGAATTGGAGAATTTAAAGAACAATATCAAAAGTACAATGCAAATAAGTAACTTTTAAATTACTTCTTTACATATGCTCTGATTTGCTTTAAAAATTTAAATATGCTCTGATATACTTAGAAATTCCAACTTGCTCTGATACATCTTTTGAAATTTTATTTACCTTGATACATCTTAAGAAATTCAACTTGCCTTGATATATCTTAAGAAATTTAACTTACTCTGATACATCTTAAAAAATTTTTTAACTTGCTCTGATACATTGTAAAATTTTTTCTGATAACATTGTAAAATTATTTTTCTTGCTCTGATACATTGCAAAATTTATTTTTCTCTTGCTCTGATACATCTTAAACTCAAAATGATCTAATACACTTTCCAAATCAACTCTTAAACATGCTTTGGCACACATAATTATTTTTTGTATCAAAAGCAATTAAAGCACATAATTATTTTTTGCTCTGATGCTAAAACTAAAATCAAATGAGAATGAAAAAATTTTCAAAATACAGCTTGCTCTGATAACAAAAACAAGTTTTCTGCTCTAACACCAAAATCACATAATCCAATGAGCATATCTTCAAATCTTTAAGCAAATGGGCAAACTATTCTTGCATATGATCATTTATATCACATGCCAAAAGAATCATACTCTTTTCAAGCATATACACCTATAATGCATTCTTTTGAAATTATTGATTCACATAAATGCTTCTGTTCAAATGTTTTGTCATCATCAAAAAGGGGGAGATTGTTGCTCCTAGATTGATTTTGATGATTACAAAGCAGATTGAAGGGATACAAATATTTTTATTTGAAAAAGTCTTTATGCTCTTCAGGGGCAAAATCATAATTTTACTAAAATCCTGATTTGATAGTATCATTTGGTAGAACAAATGATTTGTAATCTATTGGTGAAAATTTCATTATTTTTGGACTTATACTTTTGAAGTTATGAATGTTTGAAGTGCATGAGTCGACTCATGAGTCAACTCATGGCACAATGAGCTGATTGGCACGCTAAAATTTCTCTTGGCACGCTGGTTTTTTGGCTTGGCACGACCTGTGAGTCGACTCATGAGTTGACCCACAAGGCATGAGTCGACTTCTGCTGTTTTGGGCCAAAATATCCAGAAACCCAAATCTCTGATCTTTGCAACAGAGGTCGACTCATGAGTCGACCCCTGAAGCATGAGTCGACTCATGAGTCGACCCCTGCGATGGAAATTATCCGCAACGGCTAGTTTTTTGCCCATTTTAATTGCCTTTAATGCTCCCTTAAAATGCTCTAACGGCTCTTTTTCTGTCTAAAATATTTTTCCTTGTTTCTTAAAGCTATAAAAGGTTTCAAAAGGTGAAATACAAGAAGGTGATCCACAATATACACGAGAGAGACAAGGGATCTACAATATACACGAGAGATTGTGAAAGAGAAAAGCAAGAGCGTTCAAAAGGGCATTCAAGAGCATTCAAGGAGAGGGTTTTTCAAGCCAACTTTTCAACCTTGATCAAGAGCTCTTTCAAAACCTTCAAGAAGTCTTCAATCAAAGTTCACCTTCTCCTCAAGCGTTCATTCAACTCTTCATCCACCTTGAGAAAATCCAAAAGGGGCTTCTTCATTTGAGTAAAGTATATTTAATGTTATATTCGCTCATTTAAGGAGCTATTCTTGTACTTATTTATGCTCTAAACTGTCTTACTCTTTGTGAGTAATTGTTCTTATTTTTGGAGGGTTTCCAAAACAAGAGAAGGTTGATCCGAACCTGAAATCGGAGTGTTTTGGGTTGGCTTGTATCCGAGAAACAAGTGGACTAGCTTGGGATAGCTAGTGTCGGAGTTTTCGACGTTTGTATTCGGGTTGAATACAAGTATAGTGGATTGGAATTCCCAAGTAGGAGCTTGGAGAGTGGATGTAGGTGCAAGGTTGGCACCGAACCACAATAAATCCTTGTGTTTGTGGTGTGCTTTATTGTTTCTCTTTATTTCTTTATTATATCCTTGCATTCTTGCTTTAGGTAATTAATCTTGAATTAAAGTCTTTCTTCTCATTCATCAAGCTTTTAACAAATACTTTTCATAAGTAATTAGTTTAGCTTAAAATTTTTAAAAAAACCCAATTCACCCCCCCCTCTTGGGTTGCATAGCTGGGCAACACACGGGAAAAGAATATGAAGAAGTATCTCCAAAAGATGAAAGACTTAATTCCAATGTTTGCTAACTTTGATATTTAGCAGGTCCCTTGAGCAAAAAATTTGAGAGTCGATTTGCTATCTAAATTGACAACTTTGGTGCCAAAAGATCTACCCCGAAGATCATTTTTTGAGGTCTAGAAGGAGCCTAGCACAGAAGAACCAGTCCCAGTCCTACAGATTGATGACAAATTTAGTTAGATAGACTCCTTCATCTAGTTTTTACAAGATGAGATACTACCTTTGGATTCAGAGGAGGCTTGAAAAGTCAGACATCAGCCCCTCATTACATCCGACATGAAGGCAAGCATTACAAGTGATCCTTCTCCCTTCTGCTCTTTAAATATCTTCGCCTCTTTGAAGTAGACTAAGCCTTGTAAGAAGTATATGAAGATATATGTAAAAATCACCTGGAGGGCAAATCATTGGCCTACAAGATACTTCAATAATGATACTATTGGCCAATAATGCAACAAGATGTAATCAGCTTTATCAAACGCTGTGATCGATGTCAGTGGAATGCTAACATCCAGCACCAGCCAACCATTCCATTAGTCTCAATCAGCGCCCCTTGGCTATTTGTACAATGGAGGATGGATATCTTGGGGCCTTTTCCGCAAGCATCAGGTCAAAAAATTTTTTTATTTATGGCCATCGACTACTTCCCGAAATGGATGGCAGTCAAACCTCTTACCAAAGTCATCGAAGCCAAAGTAAAGGATTTTGTCTGAAAGTCTATTATTTGCCACTTCGGTCTCCCATGGGTGCTGATCATGGACAATGGCAGTCAATTCTCAGACTCCAGATTTGCTGAATTCTGTCAAAGCCTTCACATCTCTCATCACTTCATATCTGTGGGGCACCCACAGGCCAACAGAGAAGCCAAGGTTACTAATGTAGGGTTTGAAGGCTAGGTTGGATTGGGCCAAGGGATCTTAGATGGATAAATTACATAATGTATTTTGGGCCTATCAAACTACCTAGAGAATACCTACAGGTGGGACTCCTTTTAGTCTCTCCTTCAGGATGAAAGTAGTCATCCCAGTGAAAATCGGACTCCCATCTCTATGGGTTAAGAATTATATTGACCAAAGCAATACGGAGATGCTCTGGACCAATCTGGATCTATTTGAAGAAGTTTGGGAGAAGGTACAGGTGAGGATGGCTGCTTACCAGCATCGGATGGCACGATACTACAACTCTCGCATTCGGGGTAAGGAGTTCAAAGTCAGTGACCTAGTCTTACGGTGCACTGAAGTATCGCAACCTATGAAGCAAGGAAAGTTGTCTCCAAAATGAAAGAACCCCTATCTTGTTAATGAAGTCATCAGGCCTGGGACTTATCGTCTAAAGCAATTGGATAGAACACCCTTACTTCGATCATAAACTTTAGAAAATCTTTGAATGTACTATCAATGATTTAACAATTATTTCTTAATAAATTAATCTTTTTTCAAGACTCCGGCTCCTCTCTTGATTCTCGATGATGACCCGATTCCGATGCAAACCCCAAGAACTAAGAAAAGGTGGTCGGCTTATTGAACCCTCGAAGATATACTCCTAAGACAATGATCTGATGGTTTTGCGACATTACGATCTTGAAGACTTCGGAGAAGCCTACCACTATAAAGTAGAACTCATCTACAAGAAAGGTATATATAAAGGTTTCCTTTTCCATTAATTTTAATAGTTATATTCACAAAAATGGCACCATGAAGGAATTGTGCAAAAAAGGAGAGAGAAAAACAAAGAAGGGAAAGCAGAAATCAGGCAGCTGGGAGGGCCTAATCCTCATCCTTCAAAGAAAATGCTTCGACTTCTTTGTCGCTGCTCTCTGGATAGAGATGGTATAGGTCCGACTGTCACATCAGATACTTTATATGAGCCTTGCAATTTTTAAAGCTTTGGACGAACCCGATAATAGAAGCATCGAGGAGCTCCCCCTTGAGGGCCTCGAAGGCCTTGTACTACGTGATACAGCAAAATCTTGCCTCAGCAAAAGCATTGACAGTGGCCCTTGATGGGATGCTCCTCTAGGAGTGGAGGACCCCTCACTTGGGCCCTTGGTGGAGGTGGCTCTGGCAAGGTAGCCTTCGCCCTTTTGAGCATAGACTTCCTCAGATCTTCAGCCTTCTTCTTGACCACCTCCTTCACAACTCATGGTGATAGCTCCATCACTGTGAATTACTCTAGGAGGACCAATGGAAACTCTCTGATGAATGCCTCTACTGTGAAGGAGACTCCCTATTTATGTAGGTTTCAAGCGGTGCATACCCAACGAACCAACAATCAGATCATGCCACGGGTCTGATTCTGAAATGATAATCGTCACAACCATTAATAGTGCGTTTCCATTATCAAAGGGCAGGCAATGAGACATCCTGAGACTTATTTCAGTCTGCCACATAGCAATCAAAGATTGACCCAGGATAAATCCCTAGTTCATTCCCTTGGAAAGTCCCACTTGCCATTATGATGAACAGAGTTCCGAGGTGCATTGTGGACTAGTGCTTGGGTTCCTGAGGAAACTTCGGATTCACCCATTGAGGTCTTTGGGTTGGATGGACCCCAACCAAGGCAATAGCAATCCATGCTAGAAAATCTTTAGGTGTATTGTCAATGATGTACTGATTATCTTTTAATAAGATGACCCCTTTTTTAGGACATAGTTGCCTTTCTCCTAATCGTGGCCCGAAGACCTCGACAACTAAAAAGTGGGGGCTAACTCCTTAAGGTCCCCAACTCCTCATTTTTCAGTAAGTTGAGGATCAGAAGACCTTACCATATGAAAAGTGAAAGCTAACCTTATGAGGACCTTTGAAAAGGGGCAAACCTTAAAGGATGTCCAGTGCTCGCCGATCTAACCCCTATGGGCCAAAGATATCGGTGACTAAGAAACAAAAGCTAACCCATCAAGGATCCCTGACTCCTCGCTCTTCAGCATGTAGAGCATCAGAAGATCTTAGTCATACGAGAAGCGAAGGCTAACTTAAGAGGATCTTCAGAGGGCAAACCTGTGAGCTCAGCCCACCAACTTAGGTAGCACAAAAAGTAAAGGCAAACCCAAGGAGTTCCTTACAGGTGCTTCATCTCCAAATGAATATAGTCACAAGAAGGCCACTTCATTCATGAACATGAATATAGTCAGGAGTACCTCACAGGCACCTCATCTCTAGATGAATATAGCCACGAGAAGGATGCTTCATTTATGAACATGAATATAGCTAGGAGTACCTCATAGGTACTTCATCTTTGGATGAATATAGCCACATAAAGGGTACTTCATTTACAAACACAAATGTAACCAAGAGTACTGTTAGATGTATGTCCTAGAAGTCAATATGACTGACACATTGTAATAAATCTAGGACATAATTTTATACTTAATATATTGATATGATCAATAAAAGGGCAAGTTCTTTTTCATTCAAGTGTGATGTGTCCTTGAATCGTCCATGAAATTAGTTTCGATACATATTCTCAAGGTATTAAAAATTAGAGATATATATTTAATTCTTAAATACTCTCGATTATAGAATCATCATGAGGATGATGATAGATTCGGATAGACTAGCACACAAATCACTTCCTTCAGGATAGATGAGTTTTTGATCTACTGTGTAGAGACATAAGATGATGAGTGCAGATAGTTGTTAGAGAACAACTAGTACTGAGCATGATCATACTAGAGATCACTTGGATTTCTATTCGATCATCTGTGATTGTCTCGATGCTGTAGTTGTGTGACTGATCTTTTAACTTGAGATGGTATTGCTACTTGTAGTGAGGCTACTCGAGTTTGACTGACACATAAATATGGATCTCAATGAGCCCTTGTAGTGGATGTTGGAGACAGTTGGTTCACTGTAGGAGTAGGGTGCACATCAAGATAGGATCTACTGACCTTGATAGATAGTAGTTCTATGAGATTTGACAGGCTAAGTCCAAGAGTCTGTGGCCACAACAATGTGATTGATGGAAAGAAGTTTTTATAAAAGTTACAATTGGACTTGAGCTAATCAAATCTATCACTGATGATGAGGTTTAATGATTTATCCATGATCTGCCATTAAGTTGGGACTCACGATAGAGAGATTGAATTACATGTTAACTACACTTAGAGGTTCATTTCAGTTCTACTAGATTGCCACTACATACTGCTAGATATTACTGGTAGATTGTGAGAGCTCACTAGAATTATTCTGGATCGATAATCCTTACTGAGTTAGAGTAGAATTATTTCGATCCATTGAAAAGAGTTTTAATGATACGATGATAAAGATCATTGTATGTCTCACTATCAGATAGAATTGAACCTATGAGATTACACAACAAAGAGATTAGGCCTGGAATAAGTAATTGAGCTTATGAAGTGTCAATTGGGTTTAGAAAAATCTATTGAGTTCATGATAACCTTGCTAGCACATGGTTGGACCCAATTTCTCTTTTCGTTGGGATTACTTATTTGATAAGATAATTCTAACTTTATTACCTGCTAATAACTTACATAGATAAGATTCATAAGACTCTAATTATTGGGTGTCTAACATTATGGATCATATAAATTAAGGATGTAAGTCCCTAATTAATTTTTTTGATAGTTATTCTTGGGCGCCATCTTGATTTGATCAAGTTGGGCGTATCCATTGATTAGAAGACTTTTAGTTCTCCTATGGGGTGTCTCTTGAGTGTATTTTGGGGTGTTTAATTATGGGTACAAGAGCTCCAATTGTTGGCGCCTACAGTGTCTCCTAAAGTAAGTTGGATAACTTAAGTTAATAGAAAATCCAATGCAAGTAGGACATGTATTATGAGATTGAATAGGATCCAATTCTTGTGCCTATTTAAAGGAATCTCTCCTAAAATCTCTAGAGCATCCAAACTAGTAACCCCACACGCCAAAAGAGAAGTCCCACGCCCTCTCTTCCTCTCCCTTTCTCTTCCCTTGGGCATCCCACACCCCATTTCTCTTAGGACATGCGTCTCAAGGAGTTCCATGCCCAAAGACTATTGGGTGCCTCTTCCTTGTTGGTTTCTAGTATCTGGTAGTAGCACATAGTAAGAAAAAAAACTCTAGAGAAGAGGACAAGAAAAAGATCAAGAAAAAAGATCAAGCGTTGATCGTGATCCAGGCTTCGTTCAGATTCAGCAGGCTGAATTTTTGAAGAACAAAATTTTGATTAAAGAGGACTATTCCAGACTGATCCCGAGTGGAAACTCATAGAGGTCGGACACATATACAGCTAAGAGAGAACCTCTTTTCTTTCAGATCTAGATTTGAAGAAAAAAATTACGAAACAGGTATGTGATTTGATCACCATTTGAATTTCAGCATATATCAATTTCAGCATATGAAATAGATCTATATGATTTTATATTTTCATATATGCATAATTCAGATTAAAAATATTTTAATCTTACTCTCCACTGTGATACTTAGAAAATAAAATTTTAGAATACATATGCATGTATCAAATCTCGAATTCCAACTGTGGTATCAGAGCCATGGATTTTCTATGCTGAATTTTGATATACATGCTTTTGAAAAGATTTTAAAATTAGATTTTTTTTTGATATATGAGATGTATAGATGGATCTTCTAATCTAAAATTTAATTTTAAATTTAATTTTAGAATATATAGTTGATATGTAATTCAATATATAGATCTGAATTTTGATCTAAAAAGAGTTCTAGTTCATGTTCATGTGAAATATAGATGCATGCATAAAATCTGAAATTTTTATATGATCTGAATTTTGATTCATATATATGATATATGATTATACATTTAGATCATAAATTTATTTTTAATTTGATCCATGATTAGTATATGAGATATATGATATCATGCTTAGATCTGAAATTTAGTTTAGATATGATTTTACATGCATATATATGATATATGTTTGTATGTTAAAATCTAAAAATTATTTTTATATTTTAAAATTTATTTTTATGCAAAGAATTTAGATCTGAAATATGATTTTAGAATCTAAAATTTGAATTTGTGCATGAGGATTTTGGTCATGAAAAAATTATTAATTAGGTCATGTAATGGGATTGTATTTAAGATTTTTTATTTGAGTCATATGGGTCTAATCTGATTAAGTAATTGATCAAACTGAGTCAAGTATTGATCAAGATCAAATCAATTAAGTTAATGATCAGACAATTGGTGTTGATCAAATCAACTAAATCTCATATGTAGAATCGATTAACCTAAGGACCTAATTTGACTTGTTGGTTTGAGCCCCATTCGTTTGAGCTAATTAATTCTGATCAATCGACCTATTGGTGTCTAAGATAAGTTAATGAGATATGATTATTTAATTAATTTTGTTAGCTGATCTGATCAATTTATTGATGTCTAAGGAAGACAACAGGAGGACCCCCACCGATCTTCACTTACCTGATCAATTTGAAAGATTGGATTTTGAATTAAGTTGCTTAGTAGTTTGGTTTAGTCCATGCCAGTTAGATCAGTCATATGATGACTAATTAGATGCGATCTAAATCTAAACCTCTTCATAAATATTAAGTCCATAGATCTTCTACCATTGTAGATGTGAGGATGTGCTATCGGTGTTGATTGTTCTTGACTGGTTACAGTGGTTTAGTTGCATCAAAAATATGTACCACTCTATTAGCAAAGAGTTACTCCAGGATAAGGATGGGGTTGGACCCAATAATTATTAGGTGAGAGACTCAATGATGGTCTTGCACCTACTTGTGAATAGTGGATCGGACTTAACTAAGAAGTGTGGGCAATAACTGTTAGGTGAGCCCACATGACTTAGAGACCAAGTCGCTGCAACATACTTAAAGAAGTATCTAGGTAAAGAGTTGTCTATGCATCAGTGTACATGTTATCAATAACTGTTAGGTGAGGTGCATGTCATCGATGGGACCGCAGCACCCATTAAGAATCCTTTGTTGCATTAGGATTTTCATTTTCTTTTCGTAGAGTGGAGGGATCCAATAAATTAGTGGAAGTCATTGTTTGTATCATAAAGTTTCTAAAAGTAAATTAAATATTAAGTACAAAAGTCTAACTTAAATCTCTACTCTCACAGTTAAATAATGTTAGCCTCAAACTCTTTAGCTCACATCTTTGAAATCAATCATTTGATCGATAATAATTTTAAAGATTGACTCAGAAACCTCAGGATTGTCCTGATCTCAAAAAATCTAAACCATGTTCTCGATCAAGATCTTGTAATGCTACCAAACCATCCTACTGCTGAGCAAAGAGCTCCTTTTAAGAAGTGGATGGATGAAGATATTGGATCAAGTGCTATGTGCTGGCATCCATGTCAAACGAGTTGCATAGCCAGCACGAGCATATGCTCACTGCCCGGACCATGATCACTCACCTATAAGAGTTGTATGATGAGCAGAGCCATACTGCGTGCTTTGAAGTGTCCAAAAAATTTTTCAGTCTGAAGATGCGTGAGGGGCAGTCTGTCCATGAGCACTGTATGACAGTGATCAAGGACATTGAGGAGCTTGGAAAGCTCGGGCTAGATATGCAAAAAGAATTACAGATGGATCTGATCCTTCAATCCCTTACTAGTTCATATAGTCAATTCATTATGAATTTTTATATGAACAAATTTGACTGCACTATTTTTGAACTCGTCAATATGTTGGTCATCATGGAGAGTACCTTAAAGAATTTAAGAGGTACTGTTCTTGCTGTGGAGCAGACTTCTTCTTTCAAAAAAAAATTTACTGAAAAGAAGAAGGTTAAATCTATGAAGAAGCAGAAGAAAGAGAACAAGATGAAGAAGGATGGTCCAAAGGTGGCTGAGGCAAAAGAAAAATATTTCTACTGTCAT